>NW_007258431.1:466499-490840 GCF_000164805.1 Carlito syrichta
CCACTCCAGTCTGGGCAACTGAGTGAGACTCCAACAAAAAAAAAAAAAAAAAAAAAAAAACTTAAATTGGAAAACAAGAAGAGGGAGAAAATGGGGAAATATTGGTCAAAGAATGTGAAGTTTCAGTTAGACAGGATGAATAAGTTCCGGAGATCTATTGTACAGCATAGTGACTATAGTTAATAATAACGTATACTTGAAAACTGCTGAGAGTAGATCTTAAATGTTCTCACCACACACAAAATAAGTATGCGAGATGATAGATATGTTAAATATCTAGATTCAGTCATTGTATACTGTATACATATATCAAAATGTCACATTGTACATTGTAAAAATACACAACTTATATTTGTCAGTTGTGCCTTAGTAGAGCTGAGGAGGAAAAATAACACCAAAGTATATAATGTAAAAATTGGCATTCTTACTCCCTCCTAGCCCGTAACCCCAAAGGTAATCACTGCTAACAGTGTGGTGAGTATCCTTCCACACTTGTTTATCTATGAATTATTTATTATGTACAATTTGTTAACACAAATGAAAGCATGCTATATATGTATACACACACACGCACACACAGTTCTTGGCCTTGCTTTTTACTTAACAATAGATCATGGGCATTTTCCCATGTCAGTGATTACAGGAGTTAATGATTCTTATCTTTCATGTGCCAAGCACAATTGTAAAAGTATTCCATGTTTTCATTCATTTAAAACTCGCAATAACTTTCATGAGATGGGTACTATTATTATTATCCCCACTATAGAGAAAACAGATTCAAAGTACTTTCTTAGGTTTACCCAGTTATTCAGTGGCATAGGTTGGATTTGAGTTCGGGCCTTTTTGGTTCCATAGCCTATGTTCTTAACATATACACCACTCTGGTTCTTAATACTTTGAGGGCTACCTTATTTTTTTAAAAAAGCAGCATAGGAGTTTGTTGAATCTGTATTATAATTTATTTAATGAATCCTATATTAGTGGACTTAAGATTGTTTCCTTAACATTGTTTCTTTATTAACAGTTTCTCAGCGCTTTTAATATGCTAATGTGCATTATTAATCTCCTAAGAGGAGGGCAGTAGAGAAAGTGTCCAAAGCCTCGTTAACTGTGGCATTATTTTTTTCTCACAGAGTACTTGAGAGACTGGAGCACTGATGGTCAAATTTTGGTGGACATCTACATCACTCGGGATGCTTTTCAAATGCAGATTCCCAGGACTTGACCAAAATGTTTCTGATATGGGTAATTTACAAGCTATACTTTGAGAAATACATTGTGAGATTAATTCGGATGTGCTAAATGAATGCGAGTGGCTGCATAGCCAATTTTAGACAGATCAACGGCATGAGTAGCTAGAGGAAAGATTCTTTCCTTTTTTCTTCCTAGGATCACCTAATCATAAGAACCTTATTTAATCAAAATGTCAGAAACCCACAGCTCCATGAAGCATTAATCTGGGGTTCCCAGTTATCTAAGTTCCCAGAGGACTAAGCCACCAATGGCCATCACACCACTTCACCTCTGTCAATGAAGAACTGTGCCACCACTGAAAGTATAAGGTACCAATATGAGAAACTGTATAGAGTGTTTATTCCATGTAGATTTGAACTTTTACTACTAGGACCTCTCCCTTTCAGTTTCTATCATCTCTAGAAACATTAGGAATAGTCCATTTCTAAGGTCAACATCTGCAGACCAAGATAAAAGCAAATATGGGAGAATATGTGTTTTTGTTTTTAAACGGTAAGCTTGGAAAAGTACAACATGACCTGTTTGTGCTTTCAAGTTATATTTAATATCATCAAATCCCATTCACTCTCGCAAGTTATTGCTCAAGGTTCACCTGAGGTTGAAATGGGGACGTGAGAGAAAGGACCGAGGGGAAAATATGGGAGGGGGAAGACACAGCCAGACTGCCCAAAGGAGTACTAAACAGGGAAGCTTCTGGAAACGCTCATCTCCAGTGAGTGGACAGAGGGCTTACTAGAGAAGGTGCCAGAGTAGCCTATCCCTGGTCAACTCCAGGCCCTCCACTTGAGACCGTCTCCGCAAATCACATGTGGAGATTTCCAAAATACCCTTACCTTTAGAATCACAAAGGATTCTCACTTCAGCTGCAAGACGCTGATGGGGCATTGCTACAAGTCTTGTTTGACAAATGGGGCTTTGAAGGCTACAGAGTTTGACAGAAATGATGTCTGGAGTAGAGAATGGAGCTACACAGGTCATGATGCAGTGGAAAACTTACGATGAGGGACCCAAAAAAAACCCGAGATTTATTCACTAAAAACTGTGTATTTATTCTTACATGTTTATTTTTTAAATTTTATTTTATTTTACTTTTCAAGTTTTAACTGGTCAACAATTATTTGACAAGATGAAATATAATATTATAAGTAATTACTCAAATCCCAAGGTATTTTCGAATGTTTTGAAATAGTAAAGAGAAGTTTCTTTAATTGTAGTCAAAGAGAAATTTTATATTTAAATTTTATAGAAAACCAAAATAGACCAGTTTTTGTTGCTGTTGTTTGTTTTTATGTTGGGGAGGAGGTGTGTTTAATTGGGCTTGAAATGCGATATAAACAATGTATTCTTGTATGTTTAAACTTCAGTCACTTTCAAAGTACTCTCCGTTTGATACAATACACTTATCAAGACACTTTTTCCACTGTTCAAAACTGTTTTTGAACTCACCAGTTTTGATGCATTTTGATGCTTCTGCCTTTTTTTTTGTTTCATCTCTTTCACATTGACATGGGCACATTTCCCATTGAGAACTGACTTTTTCACCCACTGTAAAAAAAAAAAACAAAAACAAAAAAACTCACTCGAGGTGAGATCGGGTGAATAGGGAGTGTGAGTCATGGGGGTCATACTGTTTTTTGGTCAAAAACTGCTGAATACTCAGCATGGTGTGGGCAGGTGTGCTTGTAAATCACCCATGATGAAGTGGGCGAAGGCGTTGAAAGAATTTTTAAAAATTCACTGAAGTAAAAACACAGTGTCTCACAACAACGCTAGCTGGTACATGCCAATAGGTTCCTAGAGCACTTACCTATCGAGGGAAGCCTGTACTTCAAGGGGCCTGCACGCCAAAAAATAATTTTGGTTTTTTTGAGGGTCCCCTTGTACTAGAATTCACAATTTTGTATTTAGCACAATCATAGGCATATCAAATTGCATAGAAAATCTGGAAGAAAATATACATCTAATATTGACAGTTATCTCTGAAAGGTTGGTTTATAGTTGTTTTCTTTTTCATACTTGCCTGAGTTTTCCTCTCCCCCTCAGACACTATACAATAGACATTGTTGCTTTTATACATAGTTAAAAGGTAAATATAAGAGAAAAATTGGGAATTAGCCTAAAGTTCAAGTTCCGTCTCTGCCCTTCTCACCCTCTGAGACTCAGTTTCCACAACTGTTCTTTGGGCCTTAGGGCTGAGTAAAGATATCGACTGATATGAAGGTTAATGGAATGAAACCCAAGGGAATGGAACCAAAGGGAAGGGAAAGCGGAGGAGAGGGGAGAGGAGGGGAGGAGAGGAGAGGGCACATACTGTTTTCTGATCTCAGAGATGGTGGCTATGAAAATGCTTTGCACATTGTCAAGAGCTATTTTACAAAGGGCAAGACTTAATTGTTAGTAAAGACCCCTGTGTGCCCCCAAACACATGCATGCGCGTGCACACACACACACACACACACACACACACACACACACACGCAACACACCACTTCCCCAAACAAATCCACACTCTGTCTTAACTTTCTATTCCATTTCCTTGCAGTATGACCCTGATAATCTCAGTGCCAACTCCAGGCAAAGTCTGTTCTCTGCTTGTCACTAGCTAATCTAGCTACCTTGGTTGGACTCCTCACCATATCTGAACTCTTCCCCCTATAGATTGTTCTTCATTACCAATTGTCATCTATATAACCCAAAGTCATGTCCCAAGGCTCTGCAACAGCTAGCAGTTAAAAGAGCAAACTGGTCCCACTAGGACAGGATCCGGATCTCCTTATTCCAAGCCAGATTAATCACCTCATTAATGGCAATTCCTCACCTGGGTCCAGAGTCTATTGTTTGTAAAGAACTTGCATCTTACATATTTCTCTGGGGCCTCACAGAAGAACTGAGAAAAAGCAAAACAGGAATGAACACTCCTGTTTACAAAACAAAGAGAAGGCAAGTGACTTGTCTTAAAACCACAGTAGTGAGTAAAAGAAAATATCAGGATTCAAACCCAATTTTAACCCATACCTAAGCCAAGCTCTTTCTCCTATATCATGGCATTAGCTCACAATTGGATGTGAGGAAAGAAAAACATGAAAATGAATATCTATACACCTGACCATTGAGAGACTTGGCACATTACTTTTCTTCTTACGAGAGTAAGACAGGACCTTAAAATGGGATTTCATTCAATTTCCCATCTCACAAGAGATGGGAAAGTTCTCTTTCTGAGGGATAGCAATGTGCTCTCCCACAAGTCTTTTCTTCCTTCCTTTATTCATCCACTTATTCATTCTATAGGCATTTATTAAATATTTCATATGTGTCAGGCACTGTGCTTAGTGCTGGTCCGGCTCCATACAAAGATACAAAGAGGTGCAGGACATGATCCAGGCCCTCAAGAAATTTATCATAGTCTAGAGGGAGAAATTAGAAATGGATATGGATAACTCCAAATACATAGCAAAGTAAGATTCATATCTTGAGAGAGTAAAATGCTCTGGTAGTCTTTAGAGAGAAGATTCAGATCTGTTTGAGGGATCTGGGATGGCTTTAAGAGGTATGAGATTGACATATGAAGGATAAGTGGAACTTAAATAAATAGATAATGGGTGTGGATGGGGTGGAGGGCTGCAAGGAAAAGAGAACAGCGTGATGTTAAAGACACAGAGGTAAGAAACCAGATGGATTAGATGGGAATCAGTAGGTAATTCTACTTTGATGGAGCTGAGATTTGATATAAAAAAAAAAGATGAGAAGGTATGTTTGCACCAGATTGTGGTAAATTGTGAATACTGCAGGCCTAGCATCGGCTTCCATCCTTCTCAGAGGCAAGCAGCTGTGACTGAGCAAGGAAGGATTTGAGGAAGGCATAAAGGATGAATGTTGTTCCCTGAGGTTCAGAGGGCAAAGAAAAAATGATGACGTCTACATGGGCCACAAAAGAGGGGTAGCCACACTCTTTGGGGCAAGGTGGAGAATAATGACAAATTGCCTTCAGAGAAAGTACTCAATTTTGTTCACTGAAATCTTTGCCTGGCCTTCTCCAGTTTACCTTTCACACCTCTGCTAAACGTTAAACCTGTAGTGTCTTCCTCAGTCTTTCTTCCATCAATTTCACTTGTTAAGAACACAGATTCTTTTTTTTTTCAAAGTGTCTTCCCTGCCTTTTGTTTCAGTGATCTTCAGTTCCCCATAGTTGAAGCCACTGATACCTGTTTCTGCCTAGTCTCCTTCCTGGCTCCTCCTTGGCATACCCCTTTAAAGTTCATCATTCCCAGAATTTAGTTCTTGGGCTTCTTCTCATAGTCTTATTTGAACATGCATTCCCAGGCAACATGATTCACACCTACTTCAACTACTATGCAACTACTATGCCAATTATCTCTAAATCTACGTATTTGCTATTCTGAGTACCAATCCCACACATTTAGTTGCCTATTAGACATCTCCTCCTTGATATACCACAGTTAACTCCTACTCGAAATCTCTTTCATCATTCCAGAAAAAATAACCTTCCTACACATGCTCTCCCACCTACTCTACTATCATATACCTCATCACTCAAATTAGGCACCTGGAAATTCTTCTTGACACTCCCAACTCACTGTTCCCCAAATATCCAATCAATCAGCAAATCTTTAAGTTTCTATTTATTTAATCTTGGCTGAATATATCTACCTCTCTTTGTCTCCCTACTGAGATTACATCTGGATTCCTAAAATAAACTTCTAATGGATTTCCTTAACCTCAAATAATGTGCCACAATTTTTATGCAAGCCCTGAGTCAGTAATCTTCTCAAATATACCTCCTCTATGATGTACTCCCAACCAGTCCTCTCTTCATATAAATCTTTCTTAGGAAATAATGGAATGAAACAGCGTCTCATGACCAAAGAACTCAGAAATTCTGATATTATGTTCTGTTTATTTAAGAGGAAATAAAGGCAAGGGAGACCAGTGCTTCCAAAAATGTTGTCCAAGTATACACCGCTGTGGAAAATCCTGAAGTATTTGTGTGCCCAGGGGAACAGGAGCTCAGGGATTGGAAGTGGGCTCCAAGGGAGCAGCCAACTCTGGAGAATCCACACTAATTCTCCTCCAAGCATTCTGAATTTCTAATTTTACCCTTATTCTTGGATTTTCTCGCCAAAGATGTGACCCACTGCTGCAGAGATTTGGGAAATAAAATGCATCATTAATCAAAAATTACTCTTCCCTAAAATAAAATATTAGCTCTGTTGGGTAGTTAATTGCATTATCAGAATGAACAGCTCATCCTCTTTTACAAGGACTTTAAACCCTGATCGCCTAATAAGTGCAGGAATTATAGTTAATCTAGCTCAAAATTTAATTATGATGAGTCATACATCACAAAGCAAGCACACAGGGGGCAAAATTCTGGTGAAGTCATGTCCAACTGATCTTGACCCTGGGCATGCTGGATCTTTCTAAGTGGGAAATTGGAAATCCTTCCTGTTTGTGAGATAGCAGGGCCATCCAAACAGGACCCACCCTAATGTACCTCAGAGGTCTTACGGGAAAGCCTGCCTTAATCAAATCTTATCATGAGAAAGCCCAGAAGCAATTCTCTCTCTGGATTCTGCCTTTCCAGATCTTGTAAGAGTGTTTCACAGTTCAATTTGAAGAACACTACTACAGTATATCCAGGCTGAGACAGGGTATTGAGGAATTGTGTGAGACCTTCAGAATTTCAAGAATGCATCTAAATATAGTTTGGAAGACTCTCCAGGTTGACAGGGACCTAAAAAATCTACAATTTCTCCATGTGATATGGCTTTGTGTCCTAGAGTTCTCCCAATTGCTCATAGAACCGAGGACAATCTTCCAGGTTCTTTTTCTAAGTAAAAAAGGATGTTGACCAGCCTTCTTCATTTGGAATTTTCCATTTCTAATAATGTGGTTTAAGAAGTTATTATCTCTCTGGGCAGTCACTGGCACCTAAATTATTTTCCCACTGGTAATTCTAATTATTCATTTGTGTACCTATGCAGGTTGTACTCAATTATATCATTTTTCATTAATGCTTGCTAAATTCTAATTTTCATATTTAACCCATTATTCCAGCCTCTCATGACTTTGGGAAATACTCTTTCTGCCTTCCAAAATAGCTGCTGCCTTTTCTTGCTTCTCAGCATTTGTACTATTAAAAAGCAATCATTTTTTTCCTCCTACTTCAACGTCATTTATATTTTTACTCCACCAATTCAAGGGGGGTATTCAAGGTCTCTACATATTTTTTTCCTGCTAAGGGTATTAAGAGGGCCTCTTATTTGTTCTTCTCCAACCTTCTCAACCTCTAGCTTGACTTCTTTCTCTTTATATTTTGGGACTTGGGGAAAATGTTTTTGCTGTAAACCTTGCATGATGATAAACATGTTAGTCATATTCCTCTGTCTTCCATTTTATTTATCTATTGTTGTGTAACAAACCATACAAAATGTAGTGGCCTCAAGCAACAATTTTATTCACGATTTCATGGATCAGAAATCTGGGAAGGCCTTGATTGGTGCTTTATCTCTGATTCACATGGATTCAGCTAGAGAGCTGGGGCTGGACACTCCACTTTCAATGTAGCTTATTCACTTTATATGTCTGTCACCTCAAGGTATGGCACCTTGGCCCCACTCTTTCTCAACATGACATCTTGTCCTCCAGGTTCTCTCCATATGACTTGAGCTTCTCATAACATTTGTTATCTCTAGGTAGTCACATGCTAGCTGGCTTTCAAGAAATACAAAGTGGAAATTGCCAGAGCAGTTAAGAGCTATTCCAAGAACTGTCAGAGCATCACTTCTACTGTATTAATTGGCCAAAGTAGTTCCACTTTGAGTCCCACCCAGAACCAAAAAGGAGGAAAAATAGACTCTACCTCTTGATGAGGAAGTGGCATTGCAAAACAGCATGTGGAATATGCGATATTGCCGTAACTATCTTTGAAAAATACAAACTTCCATATCTTCTATAGATTGCTGACTTAGAAGTCTCATACATGTGGAAAAACTGGACAAGATTAGAGGGCCCTCAAGAAAGAAAGATTTTAAGAATTAGAATACTTAACTTTAAGATGGTATCATACAGTTGTTAAGACAAGGATTTAAATTCATAAAAATCTAAATTCATATCCTACCACATATCTTAATAATTTTATGCCCACGGAAAAATAACTTTATATATCAATTAACATTTAGTAAGCACTTTCCATATTCTAAGCATTGTGCTCAAAACCTAGGGATACATAAATGGCTAAAACAATATTTAGACCTTTAAGAATCTCAAAGTATAAGCCGGGCTCGGTGGCTCAGCCTGTAATCCCACGCCTTTGGGAGGCTGAGGTGAGTGGATTGCCTGAGCCCGCGGGTTCGAGACCCGCCTGGGCAGCAAGACCTCATCTCTACAATAAATCAAAAAATCAGCCGGGCGTGTAGCGCATGCCTGTAATTCCGGCTACTTGGAAGGCTGAGGCAGAAGGATCGCCGGAGCCCAGCAGGCAAGGCTGCGGTGGCCGGGAGCGGCCACTGCACTCCAGTCTGGGCGACCGAGTGAGACTCCAACTCAAAAAAAAAAAGAATCTCAAAGTATAGTAAGGAAGACTGGCACGAACAAATATTTACAATTGAATGCAATAAAGGGTATAATACAGTTACCAAGTATTTTGTTGGCTCAAAGAAAGGTTTTATTACGCTGGGTGGCTCAGGAAATTCTTCAAAGTAAACTGAACTCCTGAGCTGGGACTGAAAGTGTAAGTAAGAATTTGGAATACAGATAGCAGAAAAATATTTTTTTAGGCAGAGGGAATAGTCTAAGCTAAAATATAGAAGTATAAAACAATATAGCTTCTTCAAGGCATAGCAAATACTTCATCATGGATTATGTACAAAGAAGAGATATAAAAATTTATATTAGTGAAGTCCACAAAAGATGTGGGAGTATTCGTATCCCATGTGAATAAGTTTGAACTGTATATTGTTGGTCATAGCGAAAATACAGAGTGACATGATCAGATTTGTATAATAGAAAGTTATTCTGCAGCAGAGAGAATGGAGGAAAAATAGGAAGAGGCCAATAAATGTAGAGAGTCTGTTGCAATAAATAGATGAGAAACACCCAGAGCTTGAGTCAATGCATTGGCAGTTTTAATAGAGGAAAGCAGAACTTCCTGAGTGGTGTGAAAAAGATAAATTTATTAATTAATTATTATTTTTTTAAATATATGGGGTAAAATTCAGGGTGAGGTATACAAATGTTCATTAGGCAGTTACCCTTGTTGATGAGGTGTGCCCCTCCCTCTCCTGGCAGTTTCCCTCAACTGCCAATCCACTCCCTCTCCTTTGGCAGTTTCCCACTACTGCTAATCCCTTTCTTATAATATTATGATAATTATTCAAGGTCTGCAGATGAGTGAGAACATATGGTACTCTGTTCTTCGTGAAGAAGATAACATTGACAGAATGTTGTCATCAAATAAATGTTGGTGTTGGAGAATAGAAGGGTCTTAAATGAGACCCATGTTTCATATTTTGGTAACCATTTGTTTTATGTAGCTATTTACTGTGATAAAACATACAGAAGTAGATAATAGTTTTGTTATGAGCTGGAGTGTCTTTGGGTCAAACAGAGGAAGATGTCAAATAGGCAGTTGAAAATACTAGAAAACTGAATGGTCTAGGCTAAAGACAAAATTTTGGCAGTGATTAGACTAAAAATGGTAATTGAAGTCCTGGAAGTGAATAAGTGTGCAGAGTGAGAAGAAAAAGTGGCACAAAAGGATCCTTGAAAAAAGCATCAGTATGTGAGGGGTAAATGGAGAAAGAACAATTTGCAGAAAAAAAGATTACTGAATTCGAGGATGGAGTATTAGAAACTTGAAAATCAGAGAGAGGAAAAATAAAAAATATTAATATAGTGTTAGTAGGTTGTGAGACAAATCTAATCAGCTTAATGGATATGTAATTAGCATAATCAAAGGAGGAGGGAGGATAAAAAAAATATTGGAAGAAATAATGGCTGAATATTTTTCAAATTAGATAAAATTATTAACCTAAAATCCAAGAATCTCAACAAATCCCAAGCATAAAAAGCATGCAAAAAATTGCAGCAAGGCACATCATAATCAAATTGCTTAAAATCAGCGATAAAGATAAAATCTTAAAGAAGGCAGTGCAAGAGGATGGGGGATGGGTGAGTGGTGGGAGACACATTACATACAGAGGAACAAATATAAAAATGACAGTAGACTCCTCTTTGGAAACAATGAAATTCAAAAGAAATCAGAAAAAAAAATTCTTTAAAAGCACTGAGAGAAAAGCTGTTAACCATGCTAGCAATAGACAAAAGAAAGCTAGTGTAGTTACCTCAATATATTCAAAGCTGATTTCAATCCATTGAGGGTCTTTTTATAATGTTAAAGGGCTCGATTCATCAAAAATACATAATAATCAAACATATTACGCATGTAATGATAAGGCTCAAAGACGCATAATGCAAACATTAATAAAAGATAGAAAAATCCACAATTGCAGTTGGAGATTTCAATACCCGTTTGTCTGTGTCTATTTTGGGTGGTTATAATACCTGAGGCTGGGTAATTTATTATTTTTTTCACAATTAATTTGTTTTATTTTTTTTTCATTAATCAGTATTTTTTTATTATGGTTTTGTGGGGTACAGTTAAGGGTTAGGTGTACAATTACATTTCATTCAGCACCCTGTTGATAAGAGGTGTTTTCCCATCCCCCGACAGATATTTGCTACTGTTAATCCCATCCCCCTCCCCCCCATAGTTTCCCAGTACCATCAGTCATTTTCTTATAGTATTGCATTGGATGTTCAAGGTCCATTATATGAGTGAGAACATGTGATATTCGGATCTTTGTTTTTGTGAGAGGTCACTCAGTATTATAGACTCTAGTTCCATCCAGGTTGCAGCGAAATTCATGATTTTGTTCTTTTTTATGGCTGCTGGAAACAACCATGCTGCCCATCAAAAGAGGACTGGATTAAAAAAATGTGGTACATATACACGATGGAATACTACGCAGCCATAAAAGAGGCTGGGTAATTTATAAAGAAAAGAGGTTTACTTGGTTCATGGTTCTGCAGGCTGTACAAAAAGCATGGAGCTAGCATCTGTAACTAGTGAGGATTTCAGGCTGCTTCCACTCATGGCAGAAGATGAAGGTTAGCTGGCTTATGCAGAGATCATATGGCAAAAGGAAGCAAGAGTAGGGGAGAAGTGCCAGGTTCTTTTTAACAATCAGCTCTCTTGGGAACAAATAGAGCAAGAACTTACTTACACTCACTCAAGGGAGGGCATTAATATATCCATGAGGGATCTGCCCCCATGATCCAAACACTACCCCGAGGCCCCCACCTCCAACACTGGGGATCCAATTTTAATATGAGGTTTGAAGAGGTCAAATATTCAAACTACAGCACTAATAAGTGATAGAAAATAGACAGAAAGTTAGTGAGGTTACAGAAGACTGGAAAAGCACTCTCAATTGAATTGACTTAAATGACATTTATAGGTCACTCCACCCAAAATTACTGGAATATTTTTTTTTCAACTACAGATGGAATATTTATCCTGACAGACCATATTCTGACCTATAAAACAAGCTTGAATACTTTTTTAAAATATTAAAATTATACAAATATCTCCCCTGACCAAAACAGAATTGAATTAGAAATCAATAACAGAAAGACATCTGAAAAGTTCCTGAATGTTAAAAGTTCCCAAACATTAAAAAATACACCGTAATAACCCATAGGTCAAATAGGAAATCACAGAAATTTAAAATATTTTTAGCTAAATTAAAATGACAATGCAAATACTAGTTTTGTAGATTGCAGTTAAAGCAGTGCTTAAAGGGTAATTTATACCATAAAAGGCTATATTAGAAAAGAAGAGGCCAGGCATGGTGGCTCATGTCTGTAATCCCAGCACGTTGGGAGGTAGAGGCAAGAGGATTGCCTGAACCCAGGGGATCCAGACCAGCCCAGGCAACTTGGAGAGACCTTGTCTTTACAATAAATTAAAAAATTAGCCAGGTGTGATGACACGCGCCTGTAGTTCCAACTGCTTGGAAGGCTGAGCCCAGCAGGTCAAGGCTGCAAAGGCAGTGAGCAAGTGTGCCACTGCACTCTAGCGTGGGCAACAGAGTGAGACTCCAACTCGAAGGAGGAGGAGGAGGAGGAGGAGGAGAAAAGTCTCATATCAGTGATCAAAACTTCCACCTTGAGAAACCATACAGAAAAAACAAATTAAGCCTAAAGAAAGGAGAAAGAAGGAAATAATAAAGATAAAGGTAGAAATCAATAAAATATTAGAAAAGAAACAATAAAGAAAATCAATAAACCCAAAACCTAGCTCTTTGCACAGATAAATAAAATCAATAAACTTCTAGTCAGACTGATCAGGATAAAAAGAAGACACAATTTACCAATACTAGAAATGAGATAGATGAAACCACTACAGATTTTACTAACAATAAAAGAATTTTGTAAACAATTATAGGCTAATAATTTCAACAACTTAGATGAAATGAGCAAATTTCTTAAAAGACATAAATTATCAAAACTCACTTGAGAAAAAAGGGATAACTTGAAATTCCCTGTATCTACTAAAGACATTGGATTTGTAGTTAGAAACCTTCCCACATAAAAAAATTATAGGCCCAGATGGTTTTTCCAGTAAATTCTACCAAACATTGAAGAAAGAAATAATACCAGTTCTACATAAACATCTCTAGAAATATAAAGATGAAAGAAAGATGAAAGAATACAGCTTAGTCTAATAGGCCAGCATTACTCTGAGATCAAAATCATTACAAGTAACAAAAACTAAGGATCAATCTCTCACAAATATATACATAAAAAATAACATTTTAGCAAACCAAATCCAGTAATATATATGTGTGTATATATACATATATATATATATTTTTTTTTTTTTGAGTTGGAGTCTCACTCTGTTGCCCAGACTGGAGTGCAGTGGCCGCTCCCGGCCACCGCAGCCTCGACCTGCCGGGCTCCGGCGATCCTTCTGCCTCAGCCTTCCAAGTAGCCGGAATTACAGGCGCGCACTACCACGCTCAGCTGATTTTTTGATTTACTGTAGAGATGAGGTCTCACCAAGTTGCCCAGGCGGGTCTCGAACCCGCGGGCTCAGGAAATCCACTCACCTCAGCCTCCCAAAGGCGCAGGATTACAGGCTGAGCCACCGAGCCCAGCTCCAGTAATATATTTTAAAGATATTACATTATAGCTAGGTGAAATTTATTCAAGGTAGCAAATTTGGATTCATATTTGAAAATAAGTCAGTATTATTCACCATATTAACAAACAAAAAGAAAACCCATATGATTATCTTGATAGATGCAGAAAAACACATTCCACACTATGTTCCTAATGTTAAAATAAAAACCTCTATGCAAACCTGCGATAGACGACAGCAGCCTCAAGCTGATAAAGGGCATCTATGTAAAACCTACGCTAACTTCATACTAAGTATTGAAAGACTGGATGCTTTCCCACTAAGATTAGGAGTAAGGCAAGGATATTCACTTTTACCACTTCTATTTTATTGGAGTGTGGGGGGGGGGCACAACATCAATAAGGGTACCCAATCTCAGACTAGGCACAGTAGGGACCAAAGTGAGGCCAAAACTTTACGTATATGATGTCCACTTGTTTACTTAATCCTGAATTGTACCCCACATCTTTAAAATAAAATATATACAAATTTTAAAAATGTTTTTTAATGAAAAAAAGTCATTTAAATCTTGAAAAAATTTTTCTGGAGACCATATTCAATGTGATAAGGTGTGAAAAATGAAAGACATACATATTGGAAACAAAGATATTTTATTCCCAGAATATAGAATCATCTCTTTAGAAAAACATAAGTGACCAGCAAAAAAAAAAAGTAATAAGCAAGTTTGGCAAGGTTGCAGGATACAAGGTCAATATACAAAAATCAATTGTTGTATCCTAGCAACAAACAAAAGGAAATTTAAATTTTAAAAATATTATTTCCAATAGCATCAAATAATATATAAAATACTTAGGAATAAATTTCACAAACAACATGAAAGACACGTACATAATATTGCTGACAGAAGTTCACAAAGACCTAAATAAATGGAGAGATATATCATGTTTATGGATCAGAAGGCTCAATATTGTTAAGATATCAATTCTCTCCAAATTGATCTAGCCATTCATGATGATCCATTCAAAATCCCAGCAAGCTTTTTTGTAGATATTGACAAACTGATTCCAAAATTTAAATAGAAATTCAAAGGACTTGTATGTGTCAAAACAACTTTAATAAAGAACAGATAACCAATCATCTGGTTTTTAGATTTATTGTAAAAGTATAATAATCAAGATGGTATAGTGTTGACATAAAGACAGACATATATGTTAATAGAGCAGAATAGAGAATCCAAATTAGACTCACACATATAAAGTAAGTTGAATCCCCACAAAAGTGACATGGCAATTTAATGGTGAAATCTTTTTCAACAACTAGTGCTGAAACAATGGAATAACATTTACATGTACAAAAAAATTAGATCTAAGCCCTTATCTCATACTATATACAAAAATTAACTCAAAATGGATAAAAGACTTAGAAAGTAAGAGCTAAAACTATAAAACTTCTAGCAGAACACATAGTAGAAACCCATTAAGTGGCCTGGCATTTGGCAAAGATTTTCTAAGTAGGATACAATAAGCATGAATGTCAAAGCAAAATTGATAATTGAACTTCATCAAAATTAAAAACTATTGTTCCCCCAAAACTACTATTACCAAAATAAAAAAACAAGCCACAGACTGGGAGAAAATATTTGTAAATCACATATTCCATAAAAGACTTGTATCTTGAATATGAAGAATTATTATAACTCAATAATAAGATAAACAATACAATAAAAATGGGCAATAAATAGAATAGACACTTCACCAAAGAAGAGATATAGATGGCAAATAAGCCCATGAATAATGCTCAGCATCATTAGTCGTTAAAGAAATGCAAGCCGGGCTCGGTGGCTCAGCCTGTAATCCCGCGCCTTTGGGAGGCTGAGGTGAGTGGATTGCCTGAGCCCGCGGGTTCAAGACCCGCCTGGGCAGGGAGACCTCACCTCTACAATAAATAAAAAAAAAAATCAGCTGGACGTGGTAGCGCATGCCTGTAATTCCGGCTACTCGGAAGGCTGAGGCGGAAGGATCGCCGGAGCTCAGCAGGTTGAGGCTGAGGTGGCCGGAAGCGGCCGCTGCACTCCAGTCTGGGCGACAGAGTGAGACTCCAACTCAAAAAAAAAAAAAAAAAAAGAAATGCAAATCAAAAGCACAATAAGATACAACTGCACACCCATTAGAATGTCTAAAATGAAAAAGGCTGACCATATCATGGTGAAGTATGTTGGCGAGAATGTAGAACAACTGAAACTTTCATTCATTTCTAGTGGAAACACAAAATAGTACATCCACTTTGGAAAACAGTTCAACAGTTTCTTAAAAGATTAAACATACATCTACCTTACAACCCACTCATTCTTAGTCTAGGTATTTACCCAAGAGAAATGAAAGCATATATCCATATGAGGACCCACGAATGTCCATTGCAGCTTTATTAAAATATAACCCCAAAGTCTAAACAACCCAAATGTTCATCAACAGGTAAGTGGATAAGTTAATTGAAGCATATTTGTACAATGGAATGCTACTCAGCAATTTAAAAGAGCAAACTGTTGATGCATGCACAACACGGATGAGTCTCAAAATAATTATCTTGGATGAAATGAGCGAGACAAAGCAGAATACATCCCGTCTAAATCCATTTATATAAAATTCTAGAAAAAGCAAATAAATCTATGGTGACCAAAAGCAGATCAATGGTTGCTTAGGGACAGTGTGTGGGATGTTTTCTTTACAAAAAGGAATCTTGAAACATTTGTTGGTGATAAATATGTTCATTATCTTGACTGAGGTCATGTAGTTTCATGGGTGTATACATGTGTCAAAACTCACCAAAATGTATATTTTAAATATGTGCAATTTACTGTATGCCTCAATAAAATTGTAATAAAAAGTAATAGCAGGACTGAAGAGTGATCTTGTTGAGTGCAGCACAATGGAGTGGTATGAAAGCCACATCACACTGAGTTGAGAAGAGACTAAGAGGTTAGAAAGCAGAGACTGAGTGTAGGTCACTGATTTTTAAAACTTAAAAGATGGGAAGAGCTTTAATAGTAGATAGAGGGGACAATGGTGTCAAGAAAATATTTCTAAAGAAGAGGGACTTCTTGTTTTCTCCTTTGAGCACGTTTTGAGTTCCTTGTACATCGTAGATGCTAGGCCTTTCAAAGATATACAGTTGGCAAGTATTTTTTCCCTGTCTGTGGGCTGTCTCCCCACTCTCTTGATGATTTCTTTGGCTTTGAAAAAGTCTGTCAGTTTGATGAGGTCCCACTTGTTTATCTTATCTCTTATGGAATGGGCACTTGGAATTTTGATTGGGAATTGGTTGTCTATTCCAATTTCCTACGGCTGTCTCCTGTGTTTTCTTTTCTTTTTTCTTTATTTTAAAGATGTGGGGTACAACTCAGGGTTAGGTATACACATGTTGATTATGCAGGTACTACCCTTGTTGATGGGGTGTGCCTCTTCCTCCCCTGGAAGTTTCCCTCAACTGCCAGTCCCACCCCTCCCCCTGCCCCTGGCAGTTTCCCACTATTGCCAATCACTTTCTTATAGTATTATGATAATTGTTCAAGGTCCTTTGTTTCTGTGATAGATCACCGAGTATGATACACTCTAAAGCCATTCAAGTTGCCGCAAAGTCCATATGTTTGTCCTTCTTTATGGCTGCATAATATTCCATTTTATATATGTACCATTGTTTTTATCCTTTCCAGTTTCAATGGGCAGCACTGTTGGTTCCATGATTTGGCTATTGTGATTAGAGCTGCAATAAAAATGTGTATGCAGGTATCTTTTTTGTAGAATGATTTGAGTTCCTCCAGGTATATTCCCAGTAGGGGAATTGCTGGGTCATATGGAAGCTCAATGTTTAGTTCTTTCAGAAATTGCCACACTGTCTCCCAAAGAGTTTGCACTAGTTTGCATTCCCACCAGCAGTGTAGAAGCATTCCTTTTTCTCTGCATCCTCGCCAGCATCTGTTGTTGTTTGTCTTATTAATGATGGCCATTCTTACTGGGGTCAGGTGGTATCTCAATGTGGTTTTCTAAGATTCTTATAGTTTGAGGTTTTATGTTTAGGTCTTTGATCCATTTAGAGTTGATTTTGGTGTATGGGGTTCAGTAGGGGTCCCATTTGAATCTTCTGCATGTGGTTAGTCAATTTTCCCAGCACCATTTACAGAATAGGTTCTCCTCTCCCCAGTGGTTGTTGGTGGAGGATTTGTCAAAGATGAGTTGTTTGAGAAAATGAAGTTTTGCTTCCAGAATCTCCATCCGGTTCCATTGATCTATATGCCTATTCTTGTACCAATATCAGTCTGTTTTGACTATTGTAGTCTCATGGTAAAGTTTAAAGTCTGGAAGTGTGATACCTTTACTTTGTTTACTTTGCTAAGGATTGTTTTGGCTGTTCGTGATCATTTATGTTTCCATATGAATTTCTGTAGTGTCGTTTCCAGGTCTGAGAAGAATGATGTTAGTAATTTAATGGATGTTGTATTGATTCTGCAGATTGCCTTGGGTTGGATGGACATCTTAACAATGTTGAGTCTTCCGATCCATGAGCATGGAACATTTTTCCATTTGTTTGTGTCTTCTTAGATTTCTTTGAGCAATGTTTTGTACTTTTCTTTGTGAAAGTCTTTCACTTCTCTGGTTAGGAAGATGCCGAGATGTTTTATTTTTCTGTGGCTATTGTGAATGAGATTGTGCTTTTTATTTGGTTCTGTGCCTATTTGTTGTTGGTGTATAAGAATGCGACTGTCTTTTGCAGGTTTATTTTGTACCCTGAGACTTTGCCGAAGTCCTTTATCAGTGCAAGGAAGTTTTTAACAGTTTCTCTTGGGTTTTCAAGGTGTAAGATCATATCGTCAGCAAAGAGGGATAGCTTAACTTCCTCTTTTCATATTTGGATACCCTCAATTTCCTTCTCTTGTCTGATTGCTCTAGCTTGGACTTCTAACACTTTGTTGAACTGGTGGGATGAGAGTGGAAGGAGAAATAAGAAGTGAGAATTAGTGACAGCAATAAGACTTTTGTAGCTGTGGAGGCAAGGAGGTGAAGTTAGCTTCAATTTTCTTTAAGAAGCAGGAGTCTAAGCCATTGTATGGAATGTGTGAGAGTTGAGTAAAAGGGGGCTGTTACTTGTTGGGAATGATGAAGAAACTTGGAATACAGATGGGAGGAAATTAGAGAAAGAAATGGCCCAGAACATGTGAAAGGACTGTTGAGTGGCCTGAGGGCCCAATTGAAGTTGGAAATTCTGACTGTTCAAGGCCCCAATATTTGCGGATGCTGCTCCTTTCTCCCATGGTGATCATTATGGAGTCAAATAACTTATCTTTTTCAACTCATTTGTTTGGAGAGACCCCAAATTGGAGCTAAATAGTGCAGACATGGTATTTGGAGGACAAGGGAATGAAGCTGCAGTCAATACTAAGTCAATATTCCTCCTGGCTGGATAAGGAAACCAGTGACGAGAAAAGGATGGGCTTGGGGGCACTGGACCCCTCAGGTAGGCCACAGGGCAGGAGGTATGGGACCCAGCCTTCACTAGAAGATCTGGGTCTCCATTAGAAAGTGGGCAAAAGACATGAATAAACACTTCTCAAAAGAAGATATATGGGCAACCAAAAGGCACATGAAATGAAAAAGTGCTCAACCTCACTCATCATCAGAGAAATACAAGTCAAAACCACATTGAGATACCACCTAACCCCAGTAAGAATTGCCTTCATTAATAAAACAAACAACAACAGATGCTGGCGAGGATGTGGAGAAAAAGGAACGCTTCTACATTGCTGGTGGGAAGGCAAACTAGTGCAACCTCTTTGGAAGACAGTGTGGTGGTTTCTGAAAGAACTAGAAATTGACTTTCCATGTGATCCAGCAATCTCCCTTTTGGGAATATACCCGGAGGAACTCAAATCATTCTACAAAAAGACACTTGTACACTCATGTTTGTTGCAGCTTTATTCACAATAGCAAAAACATGGAACCAACCATGCTGCCCATCGAAGCTGGACAGGATAAAAAAAAAGTGGTACATACACACAATGGAATATTATGCAGCCATAAAGAAGGACAAACATATGGACTTTGTGGCAACTTGGATGGATTTAGAGTGTATCATACTCGGTGATCTATCACAGAAACAAAGAACAGAGTACCATATGTTTTCACTCATAAGTGGAACCTTGAACAATTATCATAATACTATAAGAAAGGGATTGGCAATAGTGGGAAACTGCCAGTGGCGGGGGAGAGGGATTGGCAGTTGAGGGAAACTTCCAGGGGAGGGGGGGCACACCTCATCAACAAGAGTACCTGCATAATCAACATGTGTATACCTAACCCTGAATTGTACCCCACATCTTTAAAATAAACAAACAAATAAATAAAAGGAAAAAAAGAAGATCTGGGTCTCAGGGGGATATTCAAGTTGAAGCCACACCCAGTGGTGCCAAGTGACAGAGGGGTTGAGGTGCTAAGAAGTTAAAGTTCAGAGATGTGTGAGGCCAGGGTGTATGAGATGGGTCTTCCATGTGGATATTGTTGATGTAATTTAGGATGGGGACAGGACTTGGAGTTTCCAGGAAGCCTGTGAACTGGCCCTTAGAGTTCAGAAACGGTAATCACAAGAGTGATATAACGTAGTGCCAATGTCTTAAAGGAGCTTCCTCATATCTAGTCAAAAGAAATGCTGCTACTGAAAAGTTTCACCCTAATTTGATTAAATTATAGAGGTAAAGTTTCAATACAGCTAAATTTTATTTCTTATGCCAGTTTTTTGAAGAGTTGGTTTGAACACTTAATTCTTTGCATCTTTGAGAGAACAAATTAAGATAATGGATTTAACGTACTCAACACTGAGCCTAGCACCTTGTAAGTGGTCAGTAAATGGATACCCCAACTATTAATATTACTGTACTTTTGAGTAATATTTACAGTAAGTAATTATTATCCCTTTGAAAACTTTCTTCTATGAGCTAAGATTTTTCCTCTGGAGCTATAAGGCACAGTTCTGTCTCTGCAAATGACAAATCCTCAGACATACAAAGACAGCCAAGAAATCCCTCAATTCTAGGCAAAATACCCCCAATTTCTTCTCTGTTCCTCCAAGAACCTATTTTCTAGAATCCCAACAACAACAAAACACATAAGTTCAGTCACGGGACTTGAAACATAGTAAGTTCTCAATATATCTTTACCTTCTTCACTACAATGGCAATCACTCATAGCCCTAATCCCCATAAAATGGCACAAATGACTTACTATATGTTGATTGATTGACTTCAGAATGCCAGTGTCAGCTTCCATTTTGAGAATCTAGAAAATTGACTATGAATTTTTGAGAATTGGAACCCTTTTTTTTTAATCTTTTAAATTCAGTTCTAGACTTACAGAGGATACTCAGTAATGTTCCTTAAAATGAAATATATCCTGGATCCATGTCATGCCCTTAGGACAAACACTCTTCTCATTAGTAAGATTCAATGGGCAAAGAATGTGCTTTATACTTAAAGTAAATTAACTGGCATATCCACTCACAATTATTCTTCTAGAACTTTCCTGGCATGCTTTGTACATTTTTTAATCTCTTTATCTCTCACCCACTAGAATAGAATCCACTGAGCTAGGCAAGCAAGCTTCGACAGGGACCGCATGCCCCATCCTCATCAATTTGCAAACCACATTCTAATGTCACATGCTCAAGGAAGGGAGAGTGATAACACAGCATGATGGAGTGTGTATGTGCATGGCAGGAAAGTCATCAGGGTGATTTCTCTCAGGCTGATGGGTACCCAGGCATGAGAGGCTGAGAATAGAATTACTTAAATTTTAGTAACCAACCCTCTACTCTTTCTTCTTATCCAGAATCATTTTTCTTTATCCTGCTCTCTCTTTCAAAAAACCTTTCTCTCTGCCCAAATAACTTATCTTTTTCAACTGTGCCCCTTTCCTTCCAACTATGCCCCAACTCAC
Organism: Carlito syrichta; assembly: GCF_000164805.1. NCBI lineage: Eukaryota > Metazoa > Chordata > Mammalia > Primates > Tarsiidae > Carlito > Carlito syrichta. The sequence continues at coordinate 487,959 of NW_007258431.1, forward strand.
CGGCATGACAGTAGCATTCAAACTGTGTGTCAGACCATGCCACCCCTTTGGGGGCTGGATGTTCACTCTTGAATTAAATTTTTAGATGCTCCTATTCAGAAGTCACTTTCTTGCCTACCATTGTAGTGTCCTTTAAAAAAAAATAGACCCAAGTTCAGACATCATTCTAATCCTGAGTAGAAGGTAAGGCTTGATTTTTAGGAGCCAACCCCTCATTTCCATGGATATCACTTTGGCTCCTTGCATACCATTCATATGATCCTGAGGTAAGTACAAAAAGTTTCTTCATTTGTAGGGTAAAACTGAAATATGGAATAAAATATTCATACATTAAAGTCCAGGGAGTGTGTCGTCATATATTTATAAAAGCTAGTATTAAACATTATAATAGATTCTTTAAGATTATAAATATATTCCAATTATTTTGACCTCAAAATTCACCGACTTAAGTTATTCATATTCGTTGATTCATGACACACAGTCTTCATTACAAGGACTCTCCTTTTAATTTTAATTAATTTTATTTTTTCCTCCTCACTCCCCATCTCTAATTCCATTTCTCATTTGCCCCATAGACATCCATTCTAATGTACTTAATATAGATCCTTTCATCCCACCACCTATGTATTTATTTGGATGCATGTGTGGTCTTAAAATGTAATCACTATTTTGCACAAATTATATTGCACTATGAAACATCCTTTATTACATTTGACTCAACATTATGAGCTTTTACATAACTATTTATGTTGTCATAGATGTATTGCATGGACTGAATGTTTGGGTTACTACAAATTTCATATGCTGAGGCCCTACTAGCTTTTTATGTTGAAGCTCTAATCTGACTAAGGCAAATTTTGGTACCAAGAAGTGGGGTGTTGCTGTAACAAATGCATAAAAATGTGGAAGCAGCATTGGATTGGAGTAACAAGTAGAGGCTGGAAGAGTTGTGTGGTGCAAGCTGGAAACATGGATGTTAAGGACAATTCTGGAGAAGTCTTAGATGGAAATATAGAATCTGTTATTGGAAACGAGGAAAGGCAATCTTTGCTCTAAAGTGGCAGAGAACTTGACTGAACTATGTTCTGATGTTTTATAGAATGTAGAACTTGTAAGCATGAAATTGGATAATTAGCTGAAGAGATTTCTAAGCAAAGTATTGAAGGAGTAGTGTGGATTCTCCTAACTGCTTATAGTAAAATTCAAAAGGAGAGAGATATGTTAAAATAATTGTTAAGCAAAAAGAAACCAGAACTTGGAAATTTGGAAATTTCTCAGCTTGTCTATATTGCAAAAAATGAGAAAGCTTGTTCTGAAAAAAACACAGAATATGTCTGAACAGCTAATTTATTTTTAAAAAGAGAAAAAGAAGACCATGGGTGTGACTCATGGATTTAACCATCCGTCTCAACAGAAACCAAGAATAAAGATGGGATTATACCAGCAGAGACCCTGCCAGTGTGAACGAAAAGGGACAGAGAAGATGCATTTGAATAAAGGAAGGCAATCAAACATCTTGGATTTTACAGGAGGGGATCGTAGGGCTATTCTACTGCAAGTGAGTGCAATTCTTCAAGAAAAGGGAAAAATAAGCCATTAGGTATTTCAGAGATCATCAGGGTCCCCTCCTCAGTTTCAAAGGATGGAAACACTATCTTGGTTTCATCAGGCCTGATGATCTGTGCCTTGAAGAGTTGGGTATAAGACTGCCCTAAAAAGCCTTAGAGACAGGACCCGCCCTAACAGAATCTTGGGGATATAATTCCCACTAGGCAGAGCACTGGAGGCAGAACCGCCATCCTAGTGGGTCTAGAACTTTAAACCAAAGAGGATTATTCTTGAGCCTTAAGATTTCGTGGAATTTGTCTTGCTAAGTTTTGGGCTTGCTTGAGACTTATCACGTCTTCCTTCTTTCATGTTTCTCTCTTTGGAATGGGAATGCCTACCCCAATCTGTACTTTGAGTCTCACTCATATTTGTTTTACATGTTACTTAAATGGTGCTTTGAACTTAAGGTTTTAGAGTTGATGCTGGAATGAGTTAAGGTTTTTGGGGATGTTGAAATGAAATGAATGTGTTTTGCATGTGAGAAGGACATGACTTTTGGAAGACCAGGGGAAAATGTTATGGACTGAATGTTTGTGTCATTGCAAAACTCATATGTTGAACCCTTAAACCCAAAAGTTTAGATGAGATAATGAGGGTGGAGCCTTCATAATAGGATTAATGCCTTTATAAGAAAAGATACCAGAGAATTTTCTCTCTTTCTCTCTGCCTTGTGGGGACACAGTGAGAAAGCAACCATCTGCAAGCCACAAAAAGAGCTCTCACCAGATCTCAGCCATACTGGCAGCCTGATCTTGGATTTCTAGTCCCCAGAACTGTGAGAAAAATTAATTATGCTATTTAAGCTACCCAGTCTATGGCACTTTGTTATAGCAGCCAGAGATGACTAAGACATGTATCTAGAATAGAGTTCTGACCTTACATAGTATTTTTAGCATGTGCATATATCACATTTTACTTATCTAGGTTGCTCTCATTGCTATCGCAAACAATCATTCTATAAACATTGCACATGTCCCTTAATAGATCTGTCCAGAGCTGCAAACTTACTCACAAGTCTTACACATATTTAATTTCATTAAGCACCTCCAGATTGCTCTTCAGAGTGACTCTACCAGTTCACACTCCTACCATCAGAACATAAGAATATATGATTTCCCATATCAACACCAGTTCATAATATTATCTGACTTTCTTTTTTATATTATTTTTCTTTATTGTAAGGATGTGGGGTACAATTCAGGGTTAGGTATACAAATGCTCATTATGCAGGTACCCTTGTTGATGAGGTGTGCCCCTCCCTCCCCTGGCAGTTT
>NW_007258431.1:490860-544367 GCF_000164805.1 Carlito syrichta
CCCTTTCTTATAGTATTATGATAATTATTCAAGGTCCGCTTATGAGTGAGAACATATGGTGCTCTGTTCTTTGTTTCTGTGATAGGTCACTGAGTATGATATCTGACTTTCTAAGTTTGCCATTCAAATGGGTGTTAAGCAATATATCCTCATTTTTCAATTTTGCATTTATACAAGTACTACTGCAATTGGGCATCTTTCCATAGATTCATATCTCCTAATCTGTGAAATACTGATTCAAATATTTTTCTCTTTTTCTACTGAGTAGATTTTTTTCTTGTTTGTAGATTTTTGAAATATTTATGTTTTATATGTCACTAGTAACTGCATGTACATTTCAAATAGATTTAAAGAAGATTCACATAAAAATCAGAGAAGTAGGACAAATAAATATTTTTAAAATGGTAGGAAAACCATGTAAAGAAAGGAAGAATCAAGGGTGAATTAGTTACCTCTACCTAATGTAGTTCCGAGTCTCCTGGCAGCCAAGACAAAAAGGAAAAGATGATTCAGTTATTCAACAAATGTTTTGTGTTGCAGTTTTAAGATTTCAAATTCTTTTGGTCTCTTGGCTGAGTCTGAAGATAGAAAATAAATACGGTTTTGAGAAAATAATCTGACTAAATCAAATCTCCAATATACAATCATCAGAACACCACCAGAAAAATATTCTTTGGGACTGAATCATCTCACTAATCACTGTATCTACAAAAAGCTTTTGATACATTTGTTTTGGTTTGAAAAATATTGTCAAGACGTTGATTTTCAAGTTGTTTTTTTAAACAAACTTTTGTTTTCAGCAGTGGGAAGCAAGCTGCATAAAACCGTTTTGAAAATGTTTTCCCAAAACACTGTGATGCTGAACAATGTTTAAATAATTTTGATTTCCAAATGTTGGTTTCAAAATGACTATGAAAATTGCACTCCTCCGGCAAAACTATGGAGAAAATAAAAGGATCAGTTGTTGCTAGGGGTTGGGGGAGGAGGGATGAATAGGTGGAACCCAGAGGATATTTAGGGTAGTGAAAGTACTCTGTATGATTATTATAATGTTGAATACGTCATTATATATTTGTGTAAACCTGCAGAATGCACAACACCAAGAATGAATCCTACCATAAACTGTGGATTTTGGGTGATGATGTGTTAATGTAAGTCCATCAGTTGTAACAAATGTACCACACAGGTGAGGGATGCTGATAATGGAGAAGACACAGGGAATATGTGGAAAATGTCTGTGCCTTCCTCTTAATTTTGCTGTGAATCTCAAATTGCTTTAAAAATTAAGACTTTATTTATTTATTTATTTATTGAGTTGGAATCTCACTCTGTCGCCCAGACTGGAGTGCAGTGGCTTCTCCCGGCCACCACTGCCTCGACCTGCTGGGCTCTGGCGATCCTTCCGCCTCAGTCTTCCAAGTAGCCAGAACTACAGGCATGCACTACCATCCCCTGCTTTTTTTTTTTTTTTTTTTTTTTTGTAGAGACGAGGTCTCGCCAAGTTGCCCAGGAGGGCTCAGGCAATCCACTTGCCTTGGCCTCCCAAAACACTGGGATTACAGGCTGAGCCACCGAGCCCAGTCATAAATTAAGACTTTATTTTTTTTAATTTTGTACTCCGCCATCACAAATTAGTCCCCTATTGCTGAATTTTGGCCAACCTGCCTTGACTACTGCCTTATCCAGCTAGGGGCCTGGATCATCAGATGTTAAACCTTATGAACAAAAAAAGAGCAGTTCAGGGAGTTGCAGAGGCAAAGGTCTTATCTCAGTGGTCCCTAGTACTGCCATAGTTGTCTACTAGAGAAGGGTAGAGAAGTAAATGAAGATGTGGCACCTTGAACTTCAACGATCACCTCAGAAGCTCTGCTATCTGTTCAGCTAGAATGGGTGAGGTCTTGCAAGTCACTTACCCTTGTTGATTGGTACCTCTGGATCCTTATGAATCCTAGTATCCCAGCTTAGAAAAAAACCCTCAGCAGATACCATTGTTTGAGACTATACTAGGTTTCAAGTCCTATATCAAGCACTTTACATATGTTGTTGCATTCAGTGTTGGCAGCAATCCCATGATAAGGATTATTCCCTATAGTATTATTTCCATTTTGCCTATAAAGAAAGTGAGCCCTAGAGACATTATGTGACATTCCCAAAGTCACATAACTGGTAAGTGGGAAACTGGGGGTAGAATCCAAGTTCAAAGACTGCAATACCTGTACCTTTATTTCACTATGTTGTCTACTTCTTCTCCACTCAGCAGAATTAGTAATGGATATTATCATATTAATAAGATCTTGTATTCATTTCATCTTTTACTGCTTACCTTATATCCTTGTAATCCTAACTAGTTTATAAGCTCCTTAAGGATATGAACTACTTTCAAAAAAATTTTTGATATCCCAGTATTGCCTAACACAGCTCTAGGAACTTAGATGGGAAGGAACTAAGGGACTAAGATGTATTCAGTGCACATTACATCCCAGGCATTGTCTGTCCTAAGCATTATATATATATATAATATTCTATATAATACTGAAATATTTACACCTCTATAATGTAAGTGCCATTAGCATTCCTGTTATAAAGACTGAGAAAACTGAGGACTAAAGAATTTAAATGACTTGCTCAGAAAAAAAGTCAAACACAAAAGTTGCCTTTTGTATTATAATTCTATTGAGAAAAGGATTTAAAACAGGTAAAACTGCTACACGAATAGAGGTCATAATAGTGGTGAACTTTCCAGGAGGTATTGACTGAAAGAGATATGAGAGCTTGCTGGGAATGTTCCAGATTTTTATCTGGCAGTTGGGTGGATGCATCTGAAAAAAATTAATCGGGTTGGCTGGAGTGGTGGCTCATACCTGCAATCCCAGCACTTTGAGAGGCTGAGGCAGGAGGATTGCTTGAGCCCAGGAGTTCAAGATCAGTCGGGCAACACAGTGAGAACTTGTCTCTATTTATTAAGAAGGAGAAGGAGGAGGAGGAGGGAAGGAGGGAAGGAGGGAAGGAGGGAAGGAAGGAAGGAAGGAAGGAAGGAAGGAAGGAAGGAAGGAAGGAAATCATCAAATCTTACACTTAAGATTTATGTATTTTTTGCATATAAGTTGTACCTCCTTTAAAAGCAAATGAAATAACTAAAGAAGAAACTTGTTGAGCGAACCTTAAGTGGTAAATGGGAGAGCTGAAATTTGAACCCAGGTCCATATGCTCCAACTCTCATGCTTCATAGATCCCTGCCTCCTCTCACTTCTGCCATTTTTATAAATATCAGCTTGGTCTTCCTCTAGATAATTTTCACTTCCCCTCACAGCTTCCCTAGCTGAACATGAGCTGAGAGAGCAGGATTCATTCAATACCCTACCCTCTGACACTCTCCACACCCCTCACTCAACACATGAGCTTCATTGTAATCAAGGGACATTTTAATCCTCATGATGTCAATAATTCAAGCAGCGGCATCCATCAAGTGGACTTTAGTAATTAAAAGCTGGTGATGTTGAAATAATTTTTCTACTTACCTTCTAATGATTGGAGAGTTTTGCAGCCATAGACTGGAAGCAATAATAAACGGCTTCAATTTAGTTAATCTATTCAATCTCACCAGTATTTATCGGTTAACTATTCTGCATAAGTCATTGTACTGGGTCTGGTAAAGATGACCATGAAAAGGTGCTTGAGGAAGTCTAAGTCAAGTCAGGATGATAGATGTACAGAAATGGTTCTGCTCTGCCGGAAGGTGGAATGCTGTTATTAGAGCAGGAGGCATCAATTTTCCATGGTGGGAAGGTGGGGGATGTCAGGGAAGGCTTTCCAGAAGAGGTGGCTTTGAACCGAACCATGAATAATGGAACTTGAACTGGATAAAATCCTCAAAATCATCCCCAAACCCTCTCCTTTTCTCTTTTTCTCCTACGCTATGTCCAAGCTATCCAAAGACCGTTGGTTCTGTATTCAAAATATACCCTAATCTAGCCACTTCTTCCTCACTTCCACTAATGACACTGGATCAAGTCATCATCATTTGTCACCTGGTCAAATTGCACTAGCTTCCTGACTGGGTTCTCTCCTACTCTTGCCTCCAGAATTTTCTTCACCAGGGTTCACAGACCTATTAAAAACATTAATCAATTGCTGTTGCTTACCTACATTAAAGTCTGGTATTGCCCTTTAATTTTACTTAGAACAATCTCTCAACTCTTTACCATGGCCTCCATAGCCCTACTTGATCTGATTCTCGCCTTGCTCTCTTATCTTGTCTCCTGCCCATCTCCTTGCTCACCATATGTTAGTTTCACTGGTCCCCTTATTATTCCTGAAACTTGCCAAACACATTCCTATATCAGAGTCCTGGCACTCTTAGTTCCCTCTGCTTGGAATGCCTCATCACTCACCTCGTTCAGGTCTTGTTCATATGTCACCTCCTCAGAGAGACCCTCCCTGACGTCCCAAGCTAAAATAGAAACACCCTCCATCATTCTCTACCCCCTTTGCCCTGTTTCATTTTTCTTTATAGCACTTATCACTGCTTGACATTTACTTATATAAATATGTGTCCATTGATTTATTGACTGTCTTCTCCACTAGAATATAAGCTCCATCAAAGCAGGAGTTTTTGTCTGTCTTGTTCACTGCTAAAATTCCAATGCCTAGACCATTGCCTTGCACATAGTAGGTGCCCAATCAATTACTGCTGAATGTACAGTTAGAGATGAAGGGAAAATACATTCCCAGTGGAACACTGGTTCATGAGTTCATGCAAGACAGTGCAGGGCACTGGGTGTAAGGCATGCCAGGGAAGGTAAACCGGACAGATGTGGTCCCTGTCCTCACAGAGTTCCCAGTCTAATAAACAAGCGATTACTATGAGATAAGTTATTTGATGGGGTGAACACTGTGGACTGTGGGAGCACATAGGAGGACCACCCTCTAATGATGAGCACAGTGATTGACCCATGGTATTTATTCATTCATTGATTTGTCTGTCACACAATTATTGAGTACCTCTTCTATGAAAAACGTGTTTGGCAAAGGGAATTAGATAATTAACAGGATGACTCAATCCCTTCTCTCACATAGCTCATAGTCAAGTGGAGAGGATACATGATCAATGTTGGAATGTAAAAAGATTAAGGTGAAGGGTGATAAATGGAACTAAGCCAAGAAACTAGAGGCAAAGAGACTTAGATAGAGGCTGTTGCAATAATTCAGTCACAAAGGAAGAAGAACCAGTCTGGGTCAGAGGGATTGGAGGTGCAGAGGAGGAGATTAACCTTGCCCATAATAAGCCAAGTAAGATATGGCCATTTTCCCCAGAGGCATCTTTCACCAGCCTGCAGAACACCATATCAGGCTGTGTCTCCCTCCTACAGTCAGGCATGCTCGATTCTCAGTCGGGAACCCGCATTAGTCCTTCCTCACATTTCATGAGGTCTGTGACACTGGCATATTCCATTGCACAAAACTGAACATTTTTCACTAGAAATAGAAATGAGACACAGAGGCGTTTCTTCTCCTGCAAGGCAGGCTATCTCAGCCCTACTAAGCAGTGAAGTGGAAGGGAGGTAGAAGGCAGGCGGGAGGCAGACAGGAGCCAAGGGGGTGTGAGAGGTGGAATGCCCCTCCCTTGATCCAGCCAACTGGGCCAAGAGAGTCAGACCAAAGGCTGAGTTTCCAGGGGCCCATTCCATTTCAGTCGACTTATTTAGGCATTACTTTATTTATACCCCTGCCTCATTCCACACTGCTTTCTGATCTGATCTGTTGATCCTCTCCCCTCCCCTCATCCTTTCAAATTAAAGGTCATCAGGATAGATTTCCTTGGGGGCCCAGGCTACACCTGTTTCTTGCACGTGCTCAAGTGGGAAAGTGGCCAAGGACTAAATACAACCACTTTGTCGTTGGGGAGAAAATTGAAACCCAGAGAAGTTGACTAAACCGCTCAAGGTCACAGAGCTTATAAGTGGCTAAATCTTGATTTTGTGTAGATATGAGTCTAAGTCTTCTGATATTCCTAGTTTAGGAATGACGTTTTCTTATGGTTCAAATGACAAGAACTCACTTCTCAGTGAAGACCTTTCTTAAATGGAATGAGAATGTCATTTAGTGAAAAAAGAGGAATCTTTTTACAAGTTGGGTTGCATTCAACTTTGCAAGAAGCTAGGCTTCTAAGAGTGAGAGTGTGGGGAAGAAGTATACACGTACCCTATGAGATGGTTCCTTTCAAATTCACACATGTAAATACATGCACACATGCATGCATGCACACATTCAATCATACCCTTCAGTTACCCAGAAGATTAGGTCCATCATTAGTGCAAAAAGCTATCTTTTCAACATGTAGCAACCATTTGAAGTATGATTCCACAATGGTCTGTAGGGCCTCAAAGTGAGTGAAACTTCTCCTGCCCAACTGTAGGCCCAAACCTCTGTTTTTCTCTCACTCCCTCTACTGCCTCATTTTGTCTGTCACTCTCTTTGTTGCTCTGGTCTCTGTCATACTTTGTCTCTGTCTCTTTCCTGTATCTCTTGCTTTCTCCTTCTCTCTCTCTCTCTCTCTCTCTCTCTCTCTCTCTCTCTCTCTCTCTCCTCTCTCTCTCCCCCTCTCCCATTACACTTTTCTGCTCTCTTACTCACCTGCACACTGTCTGTGTGTCTGTCTCCTCCTTCCCTTCCTCTCTTCCAAGAAGCCCTCAAAGAGTCCCAGGCTTCTTAACTGACCAGCCAGAACAACCCTATTTAGCTCTTAACTAGATATCTTCCTTAATATTTCCAGAAAAATAAGTCCCATTTTAAGCCTAGATTAAAAGACTCCCTAGGGGAGCAGTCTTTGACTGCTCCTGAGCATCTCTTCCCAGAACTTGGCACAGGGATGAATACACACCAGGTACTCAAAGAATACCCATTCCCTTGCCTTGGCCCACCCTATTGACTGTTCAGCAATCACAGAGCTGTTCTTAATCCCAATGCCTCCTCTTTGGAGCTGGGAGCATTTATGGTAGCTGGAAATGAAAAGAGCCTCCCAGAGTCCAGTGAACACATGCACCTAGAGGGGTCTCCCCATTGCTTCCTAGTAACAATACTTCATTTGTCCCAGGGTCTGCCCTTCTGGAGCCAGAGCAAGCCAGTCATGAGCCAGGGTGTACTGATCTGATTCCCACAGCACCTGTCACCTCAGCCTCCTCACAATCCTTCATACACCTTTTCCCTACACTAATTCGAATTCTAGTCTGGCTGCTTATTAGTTGTGTGAGCTCATGTTTAATGTTTGTCTCCTCCATTAGGGAGTAGACACCATGAGGGCAAAGTACGTAGGGTTTTTTGTTTTATTTTGTTTTTTGTTTTTTGACAATTATATCTCCAGTGCCTAGTGCAGTGCCTGGCACAGAGTGGGTATGCAATATACATGTATTTATTAACTCATCAAATTGACCAATTATGCTTCATTTTCTCTTCTGTAAAATGGGAATAATACCAACTATTTTCTAGGACTCTTGGAAGGGCTGAAATGCAATAATGTATATAAGGTGACTGACATACGGCAGGTGTTCAATAAATGCATGAACCTTGCAGTGTTGTTGGGGAACAAAATAAGATAGAATTGAAACACATAGAATTGACCAGCACACTACCTGGCACGGAGACCCTTAATAAATGCCCATGCCCTTTCACATCTTCCCCACATGTTTGAAGCCAGTGCTGCAAGGGGACCAGCTGGGAGTGAGCCGCCTTCCAAATGCCTCTGGGAATAGGGACCTGCACCCTCTGGTAGCCTCTCTCAGCAACCCTAATCGGGTGGACGCTTAGTTTGTAATCTTCAAGGCCCCATCTTTAGACCCCGCCCAGCCTTTCCTGGCTAATTAGATGAGTAACGGTGTTTACTGTCTCTGGCTGGGCAGCTGACGGATGGTCGAGGCTACAGATCATTAACCTTTCCCGGGTTCCCAAATGTTCTCATTAAAGAGCCCTGTCCTATGTCTTTTTCCAGCCCTGAGCCGAGAGCTGCGGGGCTGACTGGCATGGGGAGCGAGTGCTGGGTGAGACGTGACTGCAGCCGTTCTGGGCAGAGTTCTCTGCCATAAACCCAGGATGCTTTCCACTCTTTTTCCCCCTTACCCCTTCCTTCAGAAAGGTGTCTCCTCCTGGGGATGTAGCCCACCAAGAACCTCACCCTGATTCTGCCTCTAATTGGCTCTGCAACTTTGGGCAAATTAACTTGCTTCTCTCTGTCCTGTTTCTCTGCCTTTGGAATGAGCTTCTTTGCTTTTTAAGGGCTTCTCTAACTTTGGGAATCTTTGTTTCAGGGACAGGGGTGGTGGCAGATTACTATAAGACAGGACTCAGGAATCAGAAATTTTTAAAGCTCCCCAGGTGCATCTAATATGCAACCAAGGATGAAAACCACTTCCCTACACATTAAGCACACAGATAATTTCAAAACATAAATCCCATTCTGTCACTTTCCCTGCCAAACTCCTTTGTTGGATTTCCATTGTTCTTAGAACAAACTCCAAGCTCTTTCCTGTGGCCTACAAGACCCTCTAAAAGATGGTCCTTGTTGGTCTCTCTGAAATCATCTACATCCTTCCCTGTTTTTCTCGTACTTCACCTTCTTTTGTACCTCCAACATGCCACGATTATTCCCATCTCAGGGACTGGCACTAACAGTCTCAGTATTCTCAAGCTCAATGGTCACCTCTGAGGTCCCAGTTCTATTCTGAGGAAACAACTTCTTTTTCTGCACAAAGGAGAATGGTGAACCCAAAAAAGTGAAGAAACTTGGATTTTCCCTTGAGCATTTCTACATCTCCATGCAGTGCTCCATCATACCATTTGAGTTGGTATGTGCAGTGTGTGCCTGTGTGCTAGCTGTCACTCCTTTTAGGGCACACATGCACACACACACACACACACACACACACACACACACACACCAAAATAGCAATTTTTTGAAAGGACATCAATACAGATGTTGGCAAGGATAAGGAGCACCTAGAACTCTCATACTTTGCTGGTAGGAATACAAGTAGGCACAATTACTTTAGAAAATTATTTGTCAGTTTCTAACAAAGTTTGGCTTGTAAGATATATTACAAAGTTATAAATCTAACAAAAAATATATATATACTCATATATACACCTATCTTATGATCCAGCAAGTCTATACACAGGTATAAAGAGAAATGAGTGCCTATGTTCACCAAAAAAAAATGGACAAGGATGTTCATAGCAGCAACATCATTCATAGGAGTCCCTAAGTAGAAATCACTCAAATGTCCATCAGCAGTAGAATGCACAAATAAAATGCCATATATTCATACAATGAAATACGACAAATACAGCAAACATAGGAAAAACAAGCTACTCGTACAATCAACAATATGGATGATTTTTATTGATATAAAGATGAGTAAAAGAAGGCAGACACAAAATAATACATTGAAGAACAACCAAAACTGATGGATGTTGATAGAAGTCAGACTAGTACAGTGGTTGTCAAAGCATCAGCAGCACCTGAGAACTTGTCATAAATGCAAAATATTGAATTTCTTCCAGATCTATTGAATCAGAATCTCTGAAGGTGGGGTCCAGTCATCTGTGCCCTTCAGATGATTCTGGATTAATGGTTGCCTTTTAGGGGGATATTAACTGGGAAGGGTCATGAGAAAGGATTCTATGATGCTTGAAATTTTCCACAATATCTAAGAAGGTGTTATAATATAAACAGGGAGGACAAATTCAGGAAGTCATGGGATGGGCTTGGGTGTGAAAGAATTTGAAGTGACAGGGGTGTAGAGCGGGAGAGGGCAGCACTTACTGATGTTATTTGCATTTTCCAGACTGATGCTCTCCATTTGAACTCAGCTGCCTTCTTGTTCTGCCTCTACCACTAGTCTGAAAAATTCCCCATTTGCTCTACCCACGAAATAGTACTTAGCCATGGGCCTTGGTTGCTGACCTGCCTGCCTTTGAAACTTTCTTCCCAATTAATAGAACTCTCATCTTCTTAATGGAATGAACCAGTTCTGTTCCAAGAGCCATTTCATTTGGCTGTGGCTGTGGGTTGTGGTGGGGGGAGTAAAGGATCTCGCTGATTCTGCCAGAATCATCATTTTCCTGACCACTCCGTCGGTCCACTTACATTAAGAGCCTGTCAGGATGATGAAGCACCCAACTTTGTACTGTGTCCAAAGCTGGATGCCTGGGTGCATGGCCCCACTGACACTGACCTGGGAGTTGGCCTGGGGAACTCACAACACTCAACACATTAGCAGCCAATCACTGGTGGCTTCTTGGGGACCTAGAACAGTAGACAGTTCACACTAGAAGAACTTTAGAGAGTTTCTTAACTATCACCTCACGGGATTCATGAGGAAACCGAGGACCATGACCACAGAGGAAGCTAGTGGCTTCCAGGAAGGATATTTAGTAAATGTTATGGCTATATCATCCGTGTCTCCCCCAAAAGAGGAGCATTTGAAAAAAGTAAGTGGCTTCAGTCCTGGCTCCCAACTCTGCTCACTTTTTGTTACCAAAGGTTATCTCTCAAGATGCTAACCTCAGGGACACGAAGAGGCAGGGCCATGTGCTGCAAAATGACCCAAACCTCCCTAGGACCACTCTAACATCAATACCTGGCCCTAAAAATTTGGACTGGAGCATCTTGGCTTTCATTCATTCTCTAGTTTGTCTGTGCCTCATGCTAAACATCATTGTAAACAATGACTCTCTTTGCTTGTAAGATATATTACAAAGTTATAAATCTAACAAAGTATATATATATATACACTTTGCCATGGGAGACATAACCCTCTTACCTGGAAAACTCTGGTCTAACATGGAACAAAGACTGTGTGGTGTGATGGAAAGATGGTGGACTTAAAGACAGAGAGACATAGCTTCACAGTTCCAGCTCTATCGCTTACTAATCATGAGATATTGATCAAAGCAGTTCATCTCTCTGAGCCCCATTGTCCCTAACTATAAAATGGAGATGATAATATCTACTTTTCAGAGTTGTATCGATAAAACAATGTCTAGAGTACTTCACACAGTTTCAGGCACATAGTCAGAACTCACTAAATAGTATCTGTTATTTTTATTAGTTGAATAATCTCTAGCAAGTCCTTTCACCTCTGGAGCCACCAGGTTGCTTATCACATTTCAAATGGAGATTATAATACCACCTGATAAGGCTGTTATAATGATTAAACGATGTTATGTTTCTAAAATGCCTTGCACAATGCCTGGCACATGGTAGGCACTCAACACCTGTCCAATTTGAATAGAGACCAGAGAGAACATATACCTAGATAAGTGTTGGACAGGAAGGGCCTATACCACTGGCTTTCCAAAAGCAGCGTTCTCGACATTCAATTAGAAGAACTGGTAATTGCAGAGCCATCAGCACTGGGTCATTTATCTTGAAGACAGGAAGCTGATCAGGGCTTGTTATGAGATTTTATCCGGTAGCACCAGCTTGTTCAACATCAGTTCCTGTCACCTGGATTTTCTATATTTCTCAAGTCCCCTGGGGGACCATGACAAGGTTTTTTTTGGACTCACGGAAGAAACAAGAACAGCTGAGTCCAGGACATAGACTGGCCATAGCCAGATGTCCCGATTCTAGTCTTTGGACTATGGTAGTTTAGTATAAGTACTGCATGGGGACAAGGAACACTCAGACCGGTAAGATAAATAGACACATCCTTTAAAAACCTTTAGATAACAACAGAAGTGTTGGACATGGTTCCTGGGTAAGTACTATGGGAGTATAAGGAGGGGACCAAAATGTCCATTTGGGAGGGGCAGAAAGGGCTTCCCAAAGGAAGGTGCATTCCAGCGTGGCTTTGGATGAGTGGGAGTTCAACAGGTAAGAAGTAAAGGGGAAAAAACAGCACCTGCAAAGACATGAAGAAGTGAAATTGCATGACATGTTTGGGAAAGAGGCTCAAATGCAGAATGTGTTAGGCATGACAGGAAAATAATTTTGAATTTCCTTGTAGAACAAGATGAGAGTGGACTTAATATTTAAGGAAATGAGGAGTCTTGGAAAATGTTTAACCTAAGGCACAGTGCCCTGATCAGAATCATATGTTAGAAAGTTTATCTAAGCATATTGTGGAGAATGGGCTGAAGAGGGAAGAGAGTTAGGAAGTTGTTGCAATTGTCTGTGTGAGAAACCATGATCATCTCTACTAGGGAAGGGGCAACATGGGGCAACAGCATTCAAGAAGAGGGGCTAGACCTTGGTGATCAGTTGAATGTGGGGATTGAAGAAAAATTGGGTGACTGAGGATGACTCTGAAGTCTATAGTTTAAGACACCGAGTTTGTGGTGAGGCCATTGACTGAGATAAGGAACACAGGGTGAAGAAGTAATGAGTTATGTCAAGTTTAGGGTACATGCAAGATATCTAGGTTGAAATGGCAAAGGCTGTCATTTATTTTTTATGTGCCAAGCATGGTACATTACCTATGTTTTCTAACTTAATTCTTAAAACAAACTTGTGAGGTAGACACTGTAATTATTCCCAATTTATAGATGAAGAAACTAAGGTAGAGTGACTTGCTAAATCTAGCCTAACCCCAGACTTCTGATGTTTACACTTTACCACACTCTTCCAAGAGACAAAGTCTTAAGGACAGTCTCTACAGCAGAAGTCCCTGTATATAAGCCGTGAGGTACCTATTATTGTTCTACAAATGACTACCCAGAACCTAGATTATTGCTGTGGCATTTTCCAAGGTCATTTCCTATCATTCCATTTGAAACATCTTCTAGATGCTAATCTTGGGAAAGGTATATCTAGCCTGGAAGGTTCTATGCCACTTGGCTGTTGGCAATAGAGAAGCCCCATTCAATACCTTTCCACCTGACCAATATCTAGAAACTTCCATGGAGTGCCATAGCTACTCCCACTAGCTCTGGACCTAAGTCCAGACCAATTCCCAGTGGCTACGAGGAAAACAGCTGCAGTCAGGCATCACGCCATTTATAAAGAAGCATGCACATATTGGGGGGCTTTTAGTACCCAGGAGAGGCATATCAGGGAAGACCTTGTAGAATTGCAGTATTCTGTCCTTTTGACTTTTCCCAGTTTGAGATACCTCTCCATGCAAGAGACATCCCTTCAATAATCACCCCCCCAAACGGTCTTTCTTGGTTTTATTCTTTATTCGCCTCCTATTGACCATTTTCATCCTCAGGGGCTTTTCAGAGTCATTCTAAGACCTCTGTGGTTTTAATTAACCAAGTGGTTTGGTGCCATCAGCTTCCTTCCATCAATTTATTAGTCATTTCCTTTTTGGGCTCATTAATGAACATGCTTAATAATACTGTTTCCAGCCCCAAGTCTCTAGAGCTTTCTCTGCCCCTCCCCACAATGCCTTTCTCTTTGCCAGAAACTGCTGGACACTCATACCCTGGCCCCTTCCTTCTGCACCAGTTTGAAATTCATAAATATGAACTTACTCTCCAGGGTTGGAGAAGAGTCCCCGGGCATGTGTGTGGGTGTGGGGATGCATATGCATGTGAGGGGGAAAGGAGGGGAAGTCAGAGTGAAACAGACATAAAGAGAACAACAGGGAAAGGGAATAAAAAATTTTCCATAATAGAGCTTTTATCCACAGGCCTTTTGAAAAATCAGTCAATTACATATAATGTGTATTCTTTAGCCCCTCATCCACAACCTGCCCTCATGACTGTCACTGTGCCACCTCTCCCCCCAAACCATGAATCACAGACTCATAAAATGTCACAACAGGCAGAAAGGGGCCTTAAAGACCATCTAGCCCAAATTCCTAATGGTACAAAGGAGAAAATCGAGGCTTAGAAGGCACCAGGCTATTAGTCATCTGGAGTCACCATGGGCATTACTCTTCCATCTTTCCTAGTGGATAATCTCCAACCACCTTTCCCACCAGGGTATGAGAGGTGGTAGGCAGAAGGGGTTGAGAGAACAGAATCAGGAGCCTGAGTGTTTCGTTTCAAATCTTAGCTCTGTAAGTCACTGCATTGGGTTCCTGCGGCTTGTGTAACAAAGTACCACAAGCTGGATGGCTTAAAATAACAGAAATGTATTCTCTCGAAGTTCAGAAGGCTAGAACCCTAAAATCAAGGCATCCACAGAGCTGATTCCTTCTGGAGGCTCTGAGGGAGAAACTCCCTATGCTGCTTGTATAGCTTCTGATGGTTGTCTGCAGATCTTGGCAGTCCTTGGCTTATAGACACATAACTCTGATCTCTGCCTCCAACCTTACAACACTTTCTCTGTGTCTCTCTATGTCCTCTCCTCTTCTTTTAAGGACACCAGTCATTGGACTTAGGACCTTAACCAATTACTTCTACAAAGACTTATTTCCAAATAAGGTCACCTTCTAAGGGTCTGGGTGGACATAAATTTCAAGAGATGCTATCCAAATCACTAAAGTGATGGAACCTCCCTGAGGCTTAGGTTCCTCATCTGTAAAATGGGGACAATAATATTCCTTATGTTCCTTATGTCATGAAGTTTTAAAGACTAAATAAGTTAATAGATGGTAAAGCATTTTAACTCCATTGAATCCTGTCATTTATTTTCTTCTTTTCTGCTTCTGAAACTGTGTGTCTTAGACTGAAGAACTTAGAACCAGTGTTTGGCACATACTTGGAACTCATTAAATGTCTGTGAAACGAATACACAGGGATTTTGGAATCACACCCAAGGGAACCCCATCTCCACAAGCCGATCAGACCCCGGAGGACTTATTCACACATTCCTCCAGCTTCAGAAGCTAGAATTCATCCAACCCCTTGGGGAGACACCTGAAATGGCATGGGTCAAATATATAAACAATACTGGAGAAGGGCACTCCTAAACCATACACAGCACTGAGGGAGACCACAAATTAGGGGTGTTTGAATCACTTGTCTCTGTGAGATAAGGAACAGATACAGCCATTGGGGTGGGAAGAGAAAAGGAGAGGGAAAACAGGCAAGCAGGCACCAGCTGCTGGCTGACCGGGTCAGTGAGTACTAGCAGGTCTCTAAATACGTCCCCCAAAAGGGTTCCGGGGACATTGCTAGCGGGGCTAAGAGAAACAGTCATGGAGCTCCATGTGGGCTGTGTCTTCAATTGGATATTGTCACCCAAAGGATGCCCTTACTAGGAAAAGTGCTTGGCAGTGGCTGAGCCAGCTGCCCAGCTGTCTTGCAGGGTTCAGTTACCTTTCACTCTCTCCCCACTGGGAAGGGATTTGCTCCTGGAGTTTGGGTGGAAGCAGCTTCTGTGTGTATGCATGTGTGAGAGAGAATATGTGTCAGTGTGTATGTGTGTTTCAGTGCTTGGTATCCATGTACCTGTCTGTTCGGTGGGGGGTGGGGTGGGGGGATGCTCTCCAGGACAGGAATATGTAATCTAAGCCTGCTGTCAAGGCCAAGGCCAGCAGGGGAGCTGAAATCCAAAATTAGCACACTGACCTGAAGTCTTAGCCTAAATACTAAGGGTGCACATGCTGGGGTGGACACTTAGGAGAGGCATCAAGGAACCTCAAATTGTCACATCCTTAGTGGAAATGCAGGTTCATGGAGCCATCGCCCACCATCCTTCCCAGGTCCATGCAGTGTGAGACAGCCAGTTGAGAGACAGTCGGTGTCTGGAATTTGGACCTCAGCGTGTGACCTGATTCAGCTGGTGGCCAGAATGAGGGTTCAAAAATAACTAACATTTATTGAACATATGCCAGGTGCCAGGCACTGTGCTAAACTCATTACAAACACTGCCCCATGTGTTCCTCAAACTCTTCCTGAGATAGTTACTAATAGCATCCCCTTTTCCAGTGAAAAAGCTGAGACTCAGAGTGCACACAGCTAGGAAGTGAAGGAAACAGAATCAGACCCTAAGAAGTTTAACTCCAGAAGCCATGCCCTTAACTATTAAGCAGTACTGTCTTCAGAATAGGCTCCTCTCGAGGCCAGAATACAAGGCTCAGGCAGTGGTCAATGTTAGGGGTTTGGTCTCCAGACACATTCGAGGGTCTGGTTATGCGTAGTTAATATTCTGCCACTGTCGCAGTTTTTGATTAATCACTGCAGCAAAAACGTAAGGATTCTATGTAAAGTAGCGCCCCCTTGTGGGTAGAGTGGTGGTAGCAAGTAAATACGAAATTTTGGGGGGGAAAAAGTCTATTGATTCTGGGTGCGTGGTTGGGTCCAGGGTGCCTGGTGGAGCCTAAGGTGCTTGTAGTCCCAGGAGGACTGGCAGATGGAAAGAACAGAGTTGCCACGAAAGTACTGAAAGTTCTTAAAATGAGCCAAACTGAAGAATAAGGGTCTGGGACATCTAATGTACTGAGTTGAGATACAACTGGAAGCTGGAGTTTGTAGCTGATTCAGTTGGTGATTGGGATGAAGGCTCAGAAATAAGTAACATTTACTGAGTATATGCAAGGTGCCAGGCACCATGTTAAACTCTTTACAAATATTGGCCCATTTTTTCCTCAGAATCTTCCTGAGCTAATTACTAGCAATATCTATACTAATAGTAGCTCCAAGAGTTCAGGCTCAGTTTCTCAGGGAACCTGAGAAAAGAGAAATGAAGGAAAGCCTGATAGGGAAACCCTTAGGTCACACCTGTTACAATTAGGATGTTATGGTAAACCAATCAATAAGTGTTAAATAATATAAGGTGTTATTCATGACGAAAGCTCTGGTTCTTGGAATTCTAACGATGCCAGGGTTTTGACATATATAATCTTCATAACAACCCCGCAAAGTAGAAATTACTTTTTCCGCTTTACAATTGGAGAAGCTGTACCTCAGAGGATCCAGACTTCTGTGTTTGAATCCTACCTCTACAATTTACCAACTGTATGATCTTGGGTAAGTCATTTAACCTTTCTGTACTTTTGTTTCCTTATTTTAAAATGAGGATACAAAAGCACCAACTTCATAGGGTTGTCATAAGAATTCAATTAGAATTTTTCGTCCATATAAATCTCTTGGGACATTGCTGGCACATAGTGAGTGCTTAATAAATGTTGTTATTTTTATCTATGTGGTGAAAAGTCCTCAATCTCTCCTCTGGGTTTCAGACCACATAACCACCTGTCTTCTTGGCATCTCCAATTGGATATCTCCAAGACACCTCAAACTTGTTATATTCAAAGGACAAATCCATGACAGTTCTGCCCACCTCTCAAACCAGTCTTTTTGCAGTTGTCTTCATGAACAGCACCATCAAACACAAATCTTGTCCTGGGAGTTGTTATTGCCCCTTCCTCTGGTTCAGTCCCCATAGCCAATCCATCAACAAAGTCCTGAAGTAATGAATGTAATCGGTTTAGTATCATAGTTAAGAACAGAAACTTTGGAGTCAAACATGATCAGACAGACAAAATCTCTGAGTCTCAATTTCCTCGTCTGTAAAATAGGAATAATAATGGCATCTATCTCATTCAATTATTGTGAGGATTAGATGAATTAGCACACGCAAATGTCTTAGAACAGTGCCTAATATGTGACAAGCATTCAGTACCTGCTAGATACTATTTTTTTTATTGTGTGAGCTTGTTTTCTGCATTTTTATTTTGGTAGCTGTAGCCTTGGCTTCCTCATTACTGTGACTCTCCCTCCACGAGTTTCCTTCTGTAGAAAGCAGAACTGCAGAAAATGAATGTATGAAAAACTAGTGGTGAAATCTGGATGGTGAAGCCACAGATGACCTTAAATCAAACAGAGCAGCACAGATGGCTCAGACCCTCAGCTATATTCCATATTTGTTGGAGGTTATTGCCGACCTGGAACATGGCAAGACCTGGCACTTAGAGACTGGAGCAAAGCCAGATGCAAATAGTCATTAGAAACATTCATTTCATCACCAAAATGTATGAACTGAGCCCTTAGTGCAAGGTACTGGGGAGATAAGTATCTCTCAATTCTGATCTCAAAGACTTCATGGTTTCTGGGGACTGGGACAAAAACTATGGTGGCTTCAAGTCATCACTCAACTCTTCCACAGGTTATGATTTAAACTAGTCGTTGAAGGTTTCTCAGCCTCAATTCCCCATCTTGGCAATGGGACAGTTGCTAAACAAATCTATTAGATTAGCTGCTCCAAAAATTCTTCCCTGCGGAGTGAGTGACATCTCCAGATCTGGAATCGCACAGGCCAGCGGGCAAATCCCAGCTTTGCCACTTAAGCTGTGTAACTTTGAGGTAGTCATTCAACCTCCTTGAACCCACGTTGTTTCACCTGTACAATAGAGTTAACAAACAGTACCTACCTCCTAGGATTGTGGAGGAGTAACAGAAATTATCCATAGAAAGCAGTGAACACAAAGCACAGCGGAGTCAGTGCTCTATGCCAACTGGCCATTCTTCTGAACCTGCAAGGATGCAGAAATAGTCCAGGAGGGAATGGAAAATACCATGAGAATGTTCATATATTGAAAACGTGGAAGGGTGTTCACAAAGGAAAATATTGTCTAATATCCAAAACTCTGTCCACAGCCCAGACTTGTCATACAATACCCATTTGTGTTATAGCAGAGCTTACAGTGTGAAAAGTTGTGCAGACCCACTGGTTTGAAATAATGATATTAAAGGTCAGGAAAGCCTAGGTTTGAATCCCACTTTGGTATCCCCAGACTGGCTTTCTAGAAGTGACATGTTTGCTCCATGGTACTTCATAGTTCAGATATGCTGTCATTAGGAAGGAAGTGGTCTTCAGTTGAGACATTATGGACCATCTAACCAGGATTTTCGTATCTCTTTGGTAGTGAGACAGAAATAGAAATAGCATGCTTTTTCATTCAGTTTTGTCATTGTTGTTGTTTGTAGGGAGGCAGTATAGGGTAATTGTTATGAGTGTGGTCTCTGGAACCAGACTGCCTGCGTTCAAAGTCCAGCTCTGCCACTTACTTGCTCTGTGACCTTCAGCAAGTTACTCTGCTTTTCTGAGCCTAGGTTTTATCATGTATCAAATAGTAGTAATATGCCTCACAAGATTACACTGAGGAAGGAATTACATCACATGCAATCATATGTATATAAATTGCCTAGTCCACAATGCTGGTAAGAAAAAAAGGAGGGGAAGGTGACAAATCCTCTTTACTCCCAAACCTCTCTTCAATAACATCTAAAATTCAATGAGTAGAGCCTCATGCCCTCGGTCAAGTTCTACAGATGCTTCCTTTTAAAGGTAAATATACCTGGGAGAGATCACACCTCAACTGGGTCCAGCCTGAGTAGAGACTGGGTAATGGCAGCTGATGACTGGGAACAAAGTTAGGATAGTCACCAAGGAGAGGGAGAACCAGAAGTTACGGGAACACGTCTCAGAAAAGAATTTCACCAACCCCTCATCTGTAACTGCAGATGCCCTGGGCCCTGGTGAGAGAATTGGAAGGGACCCTATACTAGCCGAAGGTCCAGCTACCCACCTGCCAAGCTTGTATAGTTATAAAAGGAAATTATAATGTGCAATATTTCTACATGTGCAGAGGTTTTTAAATTAACTTGTCTTTGCACTGTTAACTTTTATTGCTTGTTCTCTCCTTACCTCCAATGGCTCAGCCAGTGACCACATCAGCCTGGCATTTCCAATCTTGTTCCCACAATGATTCTTTCCTCAGAACTGCATTGCACAGTCCTCTTACCATGGTTACCGTAGTTCTGGTGGGTCCTGAATGAGAACTTTATTCAACAAGTATTTTTTAATGTACTTCAGTTCCTGCCTGGCACAGTGGAAGGAGAATGGGCTGAGTAGCCAGGGATTTCTAAGTTGAAACTTCAACTTTGCTGTGTAGTCTTGGTTACATTGCCTAACCTCTCTGTTTCAGTTTCTTCATCTTTAAAATAGGTATTATGATACTCAACTCAGAGGATAGTTGTGAGGACAAAATGGTAAGCCATGTGTTAATATACCCTTTTCAGAGACTAACCCATCTACTACTAGAATATTTAGCATGTAATGGTAAACAGGTAGGGAGCAGTGAGTAGAGCCTGGAGGGAAAAGGGAAATAACAAAAGAAGATGGAAAATGAGGCGGTCATACTAATTATCATATTCATCGCCTCACATACTTTTCTTTGTGGTGAGAACATTTAAAATCTACCTCTTATTGCACTTTAAGTTCTACAGAACCTTGTTACTAACTATAGTCGCCATGCTTTGCAGTAGATCACTAGAGCATATTTCCTCTTGTCTACCTGAAACTCTGTGCCCTTTGACTAACATCCTCCCTTTCCCCATCCACCCCTTCCTCCAGCTTCAGGTGACCCCCATTCTACTCTCTACTTCTGTGACTTTTTTAGGTTCACATATACATGACAGCATGCAGTGTTTGTCTTTCTCTGACTGGCATGTTTCACTCGGGAAAATGTCCTCCAGGTTTATCTGTGTTGTCCAAATGGCAGGATATCCTTCCTTTTTAAGGTTGAAAAATACTTCTTTGTGTGTGTGTGTGTGTGTGTGTGTGTGTGTGTGTGTGTGTGTGAAAGAGAGAGAGAGAGAGAGAGACTGATTTTCTTTATCCATTCATCTGTTGATGGGCAGTTAGATTGTGTCCATATTGTGAATAACTAGCTTGACTTCACCATTCTGTAATGTATACATATATCATCACATCACATTGTACCTCACAAATGCATACAACTATTACTTGATGGTTTTTTTTTAAAGAAAAGGCAATGTAAGTGTGAATAAAGGGGAGATGCAGGTGGTGTACCACCTGATAGCTTCCCTGTTCTTTGTGAAAGAGGAGAGGCCAGCGAGTAAGTATTGAGGGAGAAGGGGGTGGGAAGGAGGCTGGAGAAATCTGGGCATCAGTGTTCAGTGAGAATTTTCACATGGTTGATTGTGTATGGCTGCTGGTTCACTCCAGTAACCACAGTCTCCAAAGTTCTAGAAACTACCTTTTACTCCAGAAAATCCTTTTGGGTTACGCACAGCATATATATATATGTATGCATGTGTGTGTATGCATGTGTGTGTATATATATGTATACATATATTGTCTCTCTCTATAAATAACTTTCTCCGCCTCTCAATCTGTCTTGATCTCTACATCACAATCCTTCTCCCCACCATTGATTCCTCTTTCACCCTGATAGAAGAGCCTTTCTCAGAATTTCTTGAGCCCTATGGAATTCCCTCACAACAGGTGGAAAATCCAAGTACTGGAGGGTGCTGGTAGTAACCTGGGATGAGGAAGATTTACTGTTGCTACAGAAGGAAAGGAAAGAAAGCTTTTCTTTCCTCCATCTATAAATGGCCTGAAACAAGTCCTTTGGAAACAACCCCCACATCCTGACTCCTCAGCTTCAGAACCTCAAGTTTGCTGTGGTAAAGGGAGCATGGATGAACATACATCATCACAGGCCAAGTGGGCCTGTGGTAGACGGTTGAGAGGGTGGGAGGAGGTTACTAGGGACAAGAAAGAGGATACATTTCCATAGATTTGACCCCAGAATCCCTTCTGTTCATCAAATGTTTACATGGGCATACTCAGAAAATCTCCCAAATAATCTTCGTTTTCAGGGGCATAATGTTTAAATCAATGTTACCCCCAAATGTTCCATCATGTCACCCTAAACTACCAACCTCATCCTCACCCCGTGACCTAGGCACTTGGCTTATAGAGATGCCCAAGCCTCAGTCAAGAGGCATGCCATGTGTGACTTTTATGAGCATGTCCAATGTTAGACTCCTCTGATCACATGCTATGTTTAGGTGCAACACTTGTTTTGCAGCTTTACCTCCTCTTCACCAGCACCGGGGCGGCGGTGTGACAAGAACCTTGAATTCAAAGCCAGAAGCCTTCGTTTGGGGTTCCAACTCCCACAGTCCTCCTGTTTGCTGCAATGGTCCCCAGTGGTTTCAGCAAGCATTTCCCAGCTGAATAGCCTCTTCCAAAGGAAAATATATATGTATGGATCCTAATTATTGACTCATTTTCATTACAGTATTAAACTGTGTATAAAATAAAAAATAAGCTACAAACTCCTTATGCTTTACAACTGAAAGACAATTATAAAGCTGAATCCAAGTTCCAAATGAAATGTAGACAAAATTACAAAACCAATAAAAATCAAATGAACAACAGTTACTTTAACAAGGTAGATGATGTTGTTTTTCTAAAATTAAATTGCTGTTCAGATCGTGACTATGGTGCCGACTGAAATACAGGTTCTTTTGAGTTCGTCGTGCTATATTACTGTGAGCCAGGCGATGACTCAGCTCTTGCACCACTTTTTTCCTATCAGATCTACTGCTAAACTGTCATTCCTACAGCCCTCAGGGACATCATTTGGCCTTCACTGGGACTAAGCCATCATTTATGTATTAAGTCCTCCTGTGTTCTTTTCTCATTAGTCCTTGACAACGCAAGTAGGACATTGTGAAGCAATTGAGTTCTTTTATACAAAATGTGACAGAGATTGCTAGTTATCTATCCCACCACCCACCTCCTTTCTCCCCCATTGTGCCCAGCTAAAATGCATACTATATTCCACAACACACCTTTGCAACAGACAGCAAAGTTCTAGCCAATGAGATATAAACGGAAATGTTATTTATTTTCTCGGAGATCTTCTAAGTAGGGGGCGGGTGGCCCTTTTTTTGCCCTTTTCTCCTGTTTACTGCTCGGAGTGAACAAGGAGTAGCTGGAGCAACAGCAATCAACTTGGATCACAAGGATAAAGGCCACACCTTCACGATGACCCAGCAGAGAACTCTGAGGAGTTTTGGTACCCAACAATTCATGGAGCTACCATACCAAACCTGCGCATCTTATCTCTGAACTTTTCTGACACGATAAAGAATGCACCTTCTATCTTGTTTAAACCACTGTTATTTTGGATTTTTTTCTGTTGCATGCATCCTTATCTAATCCTAGTACGTCAAGGCACATGCAAATGAAGGCCCAGAAATCCCATGCTGTGCTTAGTTATAAGATGATCATGTAGACGGATGATATAGAATCAGCTTATGTCTTTTGGTTTGGATTTTAACTGGTGCAGTCTTAATTGATGCAGCCATTGTGGAAAACAGTAAGAAAGTTCCTAAAAAAATTAAAAATAGATCTATCATATGATCCAGCAATGCCGTTACTGGGTACGTAGCCAAAGAAAGTGAAATCTGTATGTTGAAGAGATCTCTGCATTCCCATGTTATCTGCAGCATTATCCACAACAGCCAGGATATTAAATGGGGACTCAAAAAACCCAAAATTTATTTATAAAAATTGTGTATTTACTCTTACATGTTTTTTTTTTTAAGAAAGAAAAGTTTATTTAAAAGTAAATTACAGCCGGGCTCGGTGGCTCAGCCTGTAATCCCGTGCCTTTGGGAGGCTGAGGTGAGTGGATTGCCTGAGCCCACGGGTTCGAGACCCGCCTGGGCAGCGAGACCTCATCTCTACAATAAAAAAAAAAAAAAAATCAGCCGGGTGTGGTAGCGCACGCCTGTAGTTCCGGCTACCCGGAAGGCTGAGGTGGAAGGATCGCCAGAGCCTAGCAGGTCGAGGCTGCGGTGGCCGGGAGTGGCCACTGCACTCCAGTCTGGGCGACAGAGTGAGACTCCAACTCAAAAAAAAAAAAAAGTAAATTAGAGATAGAAAGAGAAGGGAGAGAGAAGACTCACTTCCCCAAGATGGAGGAGGTTGTACTCTTACATGTTTCAACTTGTCACCTTCAAAGTACTCTACATTTGATGCAATACACCAATCGAGATGCTTTTTCCACTGCTCAGAACATTTTGAATTCGTCGATTTTGATGCCTTTTAGTGCTTCTGCCATTTTTTGTTTCACCTCTTCCACACTGGTAAAATCTTTCCTTTCGAGGTGTTTTTTCATCAGGTGAAACAAACAAACAAAAAATCACTCTGGGCCAGAATGAGAGAATAGAGAGGGTGAGGCATGGAGGTCATACCGTTTTGGTCAGAAACTACTGAACACTCAGCATGATGTGAGCAGGTGCATTGTCATGGTGGAAGAACCAGTCACCTGTTTGCCACAACCCAGGATGTTGCTTCCACAAATCTTGACACAACCTTCTCTAAACTTCCAGAAAAAACTTTGGTTGACCACTTGATCTGGAGGAACACATTCTGAGTGTACTACAAGGTGCCCACCTTCCATAAGATAATTCCAGTTTTGGGGGGGTTCCCCCTCATATATATACCACACACATATATACAGAGGATGCCAAAATAAAAGTATACACATTTTAAGAAAGGAAAAAACTGTATTAAAATTGTAATAATATATACTGATAACAAAGATAAATACAAGTCACTTTTGACTTTTGCAATTACAAGAGGCACTCAAAGTGGTTACCATCAGCGTCCAGACACCTCTGATCATGGCGAACTAAATGTAATGCATAGATAACATCCCTTAAAATGTCTATACGTTTTTGGCACCCCCTGAGTACATACACATACACAATGGAACATTATCCTGCCTTAAAAATTTTAAAAGATCCTGTCATTTGAAACAACATAGATGAACCCGGAGGACATTATGCTAAGTGAAATCAGCCAGAAACAGAAATAAAAATACTATGATCTCACTTATATGTGGGATCTTAAGGGACAAAAATATTAAATACATAGAAACTGAGTAGAATAGTGGTCACCAGGGGGGTGGGAGAGAGGGGATATAGGTCAAAAGGTATAAAGTTACAGTTATGTAGGATAAAGAAATCTAGAGATTTAATGTGCAGCGTGAGAACTATGGTTCGTAATATGGTATCGTATCCTGGAAATCTGCTAAGAGAGTAGATTTTGGGTGCTCTTACTACAAAAAAGATAACTATGTAAGATAATAAATATGAGAATTTGCTTCACAACAGTAAAAATTTTGCCATATGTATACCAAAACATTATGTTGTATACCTTAAATATATACAATTTTTAAAACACAGGAAAAAATTCCACAATTTTTAAATCATCATAGGAAATAATTCTCTGACTCCTAAGACTACTCCATAGGCCCAGAGGTTGTCAGAGCTCAGAAAAAAAAACTCTAGCTGAGTAGATTCCTAGTGATCATCCAGAAAGCATATAGGAACCCAACACTGACGTATACACCATGGAAGTTCTCTTGGGGATATTCTGACTTTGAGCTTGTGTCTCAGACATTCCCAAAGGAAAGGAATTAGAACAGAGTTAAGTGGAAAGCTTGGGTGAAGAGGGTACTGGTTTGAGGAAGTCAAGCAGCAACTGGAGGAGGAAGGCAGACATCAACTCCATCTGCCTAAACCTATTACCCAGCTCTTCCTCAGAACCAGTTCCCTTTGTCCTTGCTCCACATAGCTGCCCAGAAGACGTCTGATGGCATGAGAAACCATAAGCCAAAACAGTGACTGTCATTGCTTCCTAGAACGCCAGGAGCACGGAGCAGGTGACAGGAACATTGGGGCCAATGAACCAGTCAGGAAGGGTCAGCTTTCTATTCCTTCATGGGTCCCCAGCTGCTGGACATAACTGTGGCCTTGGAAATTTGACTCCTCTGACTGAAATCCCCATGTTAATTTCAAATTTAGCCCTGGGCCTTGGGCCACTTCATAAACTGCCTCCTCATTTGTTCCCCTCCCCTCCACCTCCTCAGAGTCCAGAGCCAAAATTTGGTAGAAGAGGGAAGGTTACGAAATATGAACCTCAGTTTGGCCTGCTCAACCTGTCTCCAAATAATAAATCTTAATCAAGTCACTGGAGAGAATTCCTCCTGCCTTTGCCACAATTCTTTCTCTGTTCTTCTTTTCCTCCTTCCATTCCCACCTCCCTTTCTGCTTTCTTGGGATCCTTGCCCCTGACCAGCCAGTCTTCCTTTCCCCTGCAGGCTTTGCTGGACCCCAAAGGGGGAAGTAGTGGAAAAAGCACATGCTTGGGCTACGGAATGAAAGTTAATCCCAGATCTGCCACTAACTAACTGTAAGATCCAGGGCAAGTCACTTCAATCCTCTGAGTCTGTTTCCACTTCTGGAAAATGAGAATAGAACTTCCCTTAATGAAGCTGCTGTCATGATTTAATTAAATGAGACAGATATGCAAATGAGCCCAACACCTAGTAGGGGCTTTTAATCAATATGTATATGTAGCCTTAACTATTTTCCAAACCTGACCCTCTCACTGCTGCTGGCCTTAGTGAGTGGCACCTGCTGCCAACCAGAAAGCAAAGAATGGTTTCTGACTCATTCCTGTACCTTACCTTCCAAGTTCAATCCATCACCAAGTAAGTTCTGTCAATTTTGCCTCCCTGTCTAGGTCAGATATTGTCTCATAATACCGTGTACCTCTGTCACTACTTTGAACAGTTGCAATTTTACATTTATAGGTCTGATGAGTCATGCTTATCTCCCCTCTCTGAATCATATACCCAGTGTCTAACACAATGCCTGTCATGTAGTTAGGGGCTTAATAAATACTGTTGTATAAATGAACGAGCTAGAGCTAAGTATTTCCATTAACTAATAAGCCACTTAAAACTCAGGCAGGTTAGAAAACTTGGCCAGAGCACCCAGATATTAAACAACAAAGCCAGGATTTGAACTAAGATTTGTCTGATTCCAGAATTGGTGTTCCTTTTCCCCAAGCTTTATTGAGGTATAAGTGACAAAAACCACATACATTTAAGACATACAATGTGATGATTTGATATACATATGCAATCGTCCCTCAATATCCATAAGAAATTAGTTCCAAGACCTCCAGGGATTCTAAAATGCACAGAAGCCCAAGTCCCTGATATAAAAGAGTATAGTATTTGTATATAACCTACAAATGTCCTCCTATATACCTTAAATCATCTCTAGATTACTTAATATACTGTAAATATTATGTAAATTGTTGCTATACTGTTTTGCTTGAGAAACAATGACAAGAAAAATGTCTGTACATGTTAAGAACAGATGCAAACATCCATTTAAAAAAATATTTTTAATCTGGGGTAGGTTGAATCCATGGAAGTGAAACCTACAGATATATAAAACTGACTGTATATTGTCAATTGGTTACTACAATCAAATTGGTTAGCACATTCATCACCTCACACAGTTACCTTTTTTGTTGTGAGAACATTTGAGATCTACTCTGTTAGCAAATTTGAGGTATAAAATACAGTATTGTTAACTAGTCATCATGCTATACATTAGATTCCCAGACCTTACTCATTTTATAACTGAAATTTTGTACTCTTCGGCAGTGATAAAAATGCTGTACCAACAGGACAAGACATGGTACAGACACGAGGTAGGTCAGGAAGGCTCTAAAGCAGTCTTTTGTATATTTTTGCTTGGTGATTGGTCTTTAAGTGGAACACTTTCCCTTTTGGGGTTAGGGGCTGCCTCAGTGTTTAGGTCTGGGTCAGGATTCCTATTGGGTTAAAGTGGAGTCCTCACCCTTTTGCGTGTCCATGCCACCTTGACTTAGACATGGTATGGGTATATATGTATGTATGGAGGGATCAAGGGAAAGAGACAGGGAGGCCTACACACAAACTGCCCAGAAGCCTGAAGGCAGTGAGGATGGGGTTAGCGTTACCTAGAAGACACACAGAAGTTGCTGAAGGCTCCAGGCTCGTTTCCAGTGGAAAATAAATGGTGATGAAAATGTTAAGGTGTCTGGGGCAGAAATGCAAAAGCAGAGTAGGAATAAGAATTATATTTATTACTTAGAGCTTAACATGGGCAAGAGATTGTAGAAGATGCTACTTCAATCTTCAAACCAATCCAGATAAGGTACTAAAGGCCAGAGTGGTTAAGTGACTTGTTTTAGACTCCACAGCTAGAGGGAATGGATGGTAAAGCTAAGACCTCGGTCCAGATCTGCCTCTACAGAGTTAATGTTCTTTCCTGTATGATACAACCATGAGAAGCACAGGAGGAAAATTTGAAGAAAGAACAGAAGTCAAAACCCAAGCTATTTCTGCCTAAGTAAAGCAACAGGCCACAGGACTCCACTCTCTGATGAACAGCTGCTGGTGAACAGCTGGCGGTAATGTCAAAGTGACCTGTCGCATCTCAGTGGTCTGTTACACTGGCTCAGCATCCTACTATTATGCCACTCCCACTCACTCTGCCTCTCATTTGCAGCAAGTTATTGATGTCCTAGCTTCTCAATATGTTAATAATTACTCTCTAGAACCCCTTTTTCCCCTGGCATCTCTATGACAGCAAAGTGAAGAAGTTTTAGAAAAGCAACCCACATACCAAAGGAATTGGAATTTAAAATAATTTCTTGTCTATTCTAACACAGAATTCCAATTTGGGTTTATATGGTCTTTAACGTTATGAAATAGACATGTAACTGCAATATTTAAGTCCTGGCTCTCCTCCTTACCAACTATAAAATTCCTTTCTTGGATCCTTGGGTTCCTTGACTGCAAATGGAAGTCATTTCTTCCTTTCAGGGACATTGGGAAAATAAGAGATAATATTCATAAAACACTCTTGCACAATACTTGGCATATTCATGACCAGCTGTATCTGGCAGAAGGAAGAGATGGTACAAAGGTCCTGAAGTATGGTTGAAATAGAGTAAGGGAAAAGGAAAGTAGTAGGCCATGAAGGCAAAGAGGGAGACAGAGGCCCATGTAAAGGAGTGTAAGTTTTGCTATAAATGCAGTAGGGAACCAATTTCATAGACCAATCATTTATTTTATACTTGGAAAAACTGAGGTCTGGTGAGAGGAAGCAATAGTCTAAGATCACATGAAGAATCAGCAGCAAAACTGGGATTAGAATCGAGTTTTCCTCATTCTCCAACGTCTTGCATTTTACTTCCTGCCGTATCATATTCTGTGCAAGTTCTATCATATCATATAATACCATCACAGCTTGGCTGAATGCAGTGTTCATAAATGAAACTGATTACCTGAAAATGCACTTCAGATCATTTATCTAGCAGGTACTACCCTGTACATGTTAATGCTTAGCCCCATGTCAGCTGGATACTGGCAATGTGTCATATGTGGTACGACCATTAAGTTCACGAACTCATCCTAGAAAAAGTGCTAAATACCTCATTGCTGACTATCACTATGGTCACCTTTGAAGTACTCCCTTTGGGGAAAGCTATGTACCTATGCCAGCACTTAGTCCACCCATCAAAGCAATTTTGGAACTCTTTTTCTGGAATGACCATCAAAGCAGTTGCTGTATTACCCTGGATGTCCTGAATGTCATCAAAATGTCTTCCTTTCAATATTTCCTTTATCTTCAGGTCAAGAAAAAAGTCACCAGGGGCCAGAATAGGTGAGTAGGGAGAGTGTTCCAATACAGTTATTTGTTTACTGGCTAAAAACTCCCTCACAAACAGAGCTGTGTGAGCTTGTACATTGTTGTGATGCAAGAATTCCTTCAAGACCATTTTTGCACATACCTTTCTCATACCAAGATTTCCAGTTAAGATTTTCCTGTTTCTCTATCGATATTTATCGGGTCTGCTACGCTCCTCACAACCAGTCAACGATTTTGATGCAATTACAAAAAATTTTTGCAATATTTTCTTCAGTTCTGCTTTGCTACCAGCCATCCTGACCTCTCTTCATCTGACACTTTCTCTCCTCTCAGAAAAACGTTTAATACATTTGTACACTGCTGTTTTCTTCATGACACTACCCCCAGAAACTTGGACTAACATGTCTCTGATCTCACTTCCACTCTTGCCAAGTTTAACAATACATTTAATGTTTACTAGTTGCTCTAATTCAAAGTTCAACATTCTCATGACAGCACACAAAAACATGCAACAACAATAATGAACGCCACTCAGCAAAACACCACACATAGACACGAACACAGCTGTGAGCTTGGTATATCAATACCAAGGTTATGAAACCTTATGGAGTTGTTTGTACAATGCTGTCAACATAAGCACACGTTGGCAAGTTCACAAACTTAATTGTCAGACCCTGTAGAGTTTCTGCACAGAGGGCATGAAAGACTGTCACCCCAATCCCTCTCCTTCCAACCTCTTTGGAAGGAGCTGGAATGTTTGCATTAGTAGGTGAGATGTAGGGGTCTGACAGGAAGAAACTGGAAGCCATTCCTTAGCATGAACAGGCAGATGAACTATCTGTCCTCTGGCAGTCAGTTTGACATGAGAAATTAGGCTGAAGCCCTATATGACCATTCCTTTCTCAAGGCAACTAAAGAAAAATCATTTATTTGTAAGAGAATGTCATCTCAGATAGCAGAGTCCAGCTTTAGTCAAAGGAGGAGTATCAGAGTCCAGTATTAACCAAAGACCATCGGTCTAACAACCTCAACTGCTAGTTCCTTCAAGTTATTGCAGCCCTCTTATTGCTGGCCACAGGAGCGCAATGCTCTACTTTTATAATGTTTCACCAGTTAAATCATGCCCATCCAAGACATGCTGGCTGTCATTTCCTTTCCTGAGCTCAAATAATCTGGAATTTCAAAAAAATCTGACTAGTACTTATTTATAACAAAAAAAAAAGATTAGAAATCATGAGAGAAACAAATGACTTGGCTTACAGACTATTGGTTTATGACGTTTTCTTTTCTGATTATTTAAATAATATCTTAAACCATTAGTAAATTACAAGACTATAGAGAAGAAATTCAAAATCACCTACAACCCCACAACCCAGAGATAACCATTTGTAATTTTTCTATTATCTTTTTCCTTATGTATTTTAAAAAATTAAATAATTGGAATTACTTTGTGTACTTTGTTTTCCTTATCTAAAATTGTGAATATTTCCCAATTCATTAAATAGTCCTCAAAATTCATGATTTCATTAATTGCTATATAATATTCCAATAGAAACATATACCATAATCTATATAACCCAATACCTAGTACAGCTGTTTCCAAAATGTGAAGACATTAGTAGTGTTTGGTCAAAAAACAAAATATCAAAAGTGATCCATGGTCAAATGAGTTTCAAACCCTACTTCTAACAGAATTTTACTAGTTTGTTTTCAGCACAGCTGACATCAGAGCCTTATTACACCAATGTATATTGGACTCTCCAAGGGAATACGGTATGCAGCATTTTCTGATCGCGTATGTGGAGCATCTCATTGGACTGATATTCTGTAGAATAAGCATAGTGAGACATCGCCCCAGTGTGGACATTTAGGAAGTTGCAGTATTTCACTCATAAATCATTCTGCAGTAACCATACTTGCATGGACAGTTTTTTTTCCCCATTCATCTTGCTTTTTCCTTAAGGGAGATTTATGAGGAAGAAACTATTGGGCAAATATATATGGAGGGAGACAAAGACAGAGAGATGGAGGGATGGAGAAAGAGAGGCGGAGGGAGAAAGAGAGACACCCATCTACCCAGAGTTCTGATCTACTCTAGCTAGCTTTTTCTCTGGATCTTCATGGACCCCATCCCACAAAGGATCACAAAAAAAAACCCAGAGTCTCGGTCTGAATTTCTTTCTGCACAGAGCAAGGTCTACTTCCTTGTAATAGAAGTCTTTTTTCAAAGAAACTTGTTTTTATTGCAGAGCCACTTCCAGTAAACATTGGTAAGATAGTACTGAGAGTTCCCAAATATGCAACACTCGGTTTCCCCTACTATTAATGTCTTACATTAGTATTGTACATTTGTTTCAATTAATTAATAAATAGTGACAGTACATAATAATTAACTAAATTTATATCTTATTCAGATTTTCTGTTTTCCCTAACATTCTTTTTCTGTTCCAGGATACACACCACATTTAGCCATAATATCTCTTTAAGTTTCTCTTAGTTGTGATGTTTTCTAGGACGTTCCTTGCTTTAGATGGCTTTGAAAATTTTGTGTAGTTCTAGTCAGGTATTTTGTAGAATGTCCCTCAATTGAGATCTGTCTGATGTAATGGTTATGATTATATTGGGATAATATGGTTTGGGGCAGGAAGAACTCAGAGGTAGAATGCCATCTCATTCACATAATATGAAGAGTAAACACTATTAATATAACTTGCCACGACTGATGTTAACCTTGATCAACTAGCTTGAGAGACCATTTGTCAAGTTTCTCCACTATAAAGTTACTATTTTCCTCCTTTTCATACCGTATTCTTTGGAAGGAAGTCACTCTCCAGTAAGTAAGCATGGTGTCAATGGTTGTATTAAATTCAGTACTTGTTTTCTAAGAACTCAGTATCTATTTGGTCACATGGTCTGGGGATGATATTATACAGGCATAATGTAGCATTAACAACTGCAAGTAGTGTTTTTGTGGAATTCGGTCTCCCTCGGGTTACAGAGAAAAGTAGAGACATCAAAAAGTCTGTAACAATGAGGGTATTCACTTACAAAAACAATAATAACTGATAAAAGTTATTTTTTAAAAACAATCATTTAAAGTCTCCTGAAATTGTCCTAAGGCAAGACAGAAAGTGAATAAGTATTTATTTAAGAAGATCTACTGAATCTTGGTAAGAACAGTGAGAGTTTATGGCACTTGAGCCATGACCCACTCCCTCCCTTTCTCCTCCCCAGTTAAGCCTGGCAGAAACTTCATTCAGGGTGGGTGTGGCCAAGAAGACAAGACTCCCTCTTCCTTCAGCTCCCAGTTAAGGGACTCATCATCTCACTAGGAGGGACAAGTCACCAGCATTTATCATCACACTCACTCCCACTATGAGTTACAGAGGTGAGCGTGGCAAAGAGGAATGGTAAAGTACCCCTTCCTTCACCCAGACACAATCATAGGGCAGAGGATCTACTCCCAGGCATTGTGGGATAAAAATGCTGGAGCACCAGTTGCCCTTGCCCCAGATCACTCATAGAGCAGAGGTTCAACACTGGGAGAAGACCAGAGGTTACTGCCCCTGCCAAACAGTCTGGTCATAAAACATGTGTCAATACAAGAAAAGTGGGCCACCGTCCCCACACCAAGTTCTGGATGTGTGGCTCAAAGATTTTGCCCAGCAGCAGATGCAGGCCATAAGAACAGAGAGCTCTGAAGCTCTCCCTAGAGAAGCTGATTTTATTTGAAAAAGACTGTAGAAATTCAAGCCTTAGAATGCTCTAAAAAACAATGGATCTTTGGTGGTAATTCAGAAGAGTCTAGGAACTCTCTTAATTAAGATCAACAATCTGAAAAAATAGTCAAACTAGTTCATCAGAAAGAACCAGAGAAAGAGACAGCAAAAATGATCCCTCTTGAGATCTAAACAAATCTTAAAGACTTGCCTCAAATACTGCCGGTATAAAAGGTCTCAAATTTAATTGGATCTAACTGCAGAACAATTTATGTCCCAGGACACTGTCAAAAACAATAAAGCAATCACCCAGCAAGTAGTGAATCTTCACAGCTGGGTGTGATTATGGCAGATGCACATCATTTAACTGAGAGATCAGGAAAAGAGACAGAGAGCTCTAATAAAACCACTGCCATCCTGGGGTGATGGTACACATACCCAGGGCTGTGCTCTCTAAAGATTAACACTAAAAACTTCACACTGAGGTAAAAATCGATTTCACTAAAATAGTTTAATCAAGTCACTAAACAAACAAATAACAGCAAAAACAAGCCTTAGAAAGGGGGGGGAGCAAATCAATATCCAGTTACTACAATATGTTACCTAAAATGCCAATTTTTCAACAAAATCAATTGGAAGACAAGCAAAAATTCAGAAGAAAGTTACCCATGTGCAGGGGGGAAGAAGCAGACAACATAAACAGTCTGTGAGTGGGCCCAGATGTTGGATTTGATAAAAACTTTAAAGATGCTACAAGAAATAGAAATTAAAGAACTAAGACGTTAATTATTTAAGTAAAAGTTTAGTTATTTAAATAGAAATTTAAAGAGCTAAAAAAAAGCCATGCTTAAAGAAGTAAAGGGAAAAAAATGTGAAATAGGGATCTGCAAAAATCCTCTTCTCCATAAATGCAACAAGAAAACTTGCAAAAATTGTCAGAATCAAATTTTGAGAACTCTATAAAGTATCCAAGGGCTTACAGCAATCTGGGGTGCATTTATACAAAAAAAAGGTTAAATCTCAGTAACAAGAATGAGATTTATAGTGTTTTAACTTGCCCAATTTCCTACACTCTAGCACCACGGTAGTCTTGAAAAATATTATCCTGAACTCACAATGAAGACCAACAGCCTGGCAGACAACAGACAGGGCAGAAATGGTCTGGAGTTCTTTCCAAGGATCATTCTAAAAGAATTATCATTTAACCCATCTGTTGGTTCCCTAGAAGAGCCCACTTGCAAGGTTATCTGTGTTTCATCTGACTTGGGGCTCTCCCAGTGCAGAAAAACTTTTCACTGGGGTGCATTTATCAAAAACAATTCCAGGCAATGGAGTGGTTTTGCTGCTGTGTGAGATGGTGGGTGACAGTTGAGGCAAACAATAGAGTAATGAAAAATTTTAAAAGTAAAAACTAGGGAGTGAGACATTCATAGCAGTTTTGAAAAGCTTTTGACAAGAATGCCAAGACTAGTCGATGTAAAAGAATAGTCATTTCAGCAAATGGTGCTGGGCCAACTGAATAATCACATTCAGCAAAATGGTGACTACGTCTGAGTTTTCTTATAAGAGTTTTATATTTTTTGTTGCTACATAAAGGCATTTGATCTATCTTGAGTTAATTTTTGTGTATAATGTGTTGCAGAAGTCTGTCTTAGTCCATTTTGTGCTGCTACAACAGAATAGTACAAAGTGGGTAATTTACAAGCAACAGAAATTTATTTCCTCACAGATCTAGGGGCTGGGAAGTTCAAGATCAAGGGGCTGGCATCTGGCAAAAAAGCTTTCTTGCTGTGTCATCTCACAGCAGAAAGCAAAAGGGCAAGCAAAGATGAAAGAAAGCAAGAAATCAAACTTGCAGCCTCAATCCCCTTTATAATCAACATTAATTCACTCACAAGGGCTCTAACTCCATTAAGACCCACCTCCCAACATTGTTATATTGGGGATGAAGCTTGCAACACATGCTCATTCAAACAATAGTAAGGTCTAACTTCATTTCTTTGAATGCAATTATCTAGTTGTCCCAGCACCAAGAGGCTGGGTTGGGAGGCAAGCACAAAACTGTCAAGAGAATGAGGGTAAAGGTGCTGCTCAGAGAGAAGTGGAAAGATCCGAAAAGGAATATCAACAATGAACAGTAGCCTACACTGACCAATTAACAACCCAGACACTTAGATCTCAAGTACTAGTTAGAGTGGTTAAGATAATAGGCTCTAAACTCGGACTGTCTGGGTTCAAATCTTAACTACTTACTGTGTGACTTCTTTGTACCTTAGTTTCCTCTTTTACAATGGGGATAGTGATAATACTTACCTCACAGTGTTATTAAGAAAATTAAGACATGTAAATGGCTTAAAATAGTGCCTGATTCATAGTATGTGCTCAATAAACATTAGCTCTTACCATGTACCTACTGTGCACACCACCCTAGAGTCCTATGCACACCACATCCTCCTTTTGGAAGAGGTTATGGTTGCCATTGTCTTACTTAGCATTCAATAGTTACTTTATGCCAGACATCTCTCCAGGTACTGTAGCAAATACAATCATGAACAAGCTAGGCCCATGGTTTCAATTACTACTTACCAACAGATCTATAGCTCCAGCTCAGACATCATCTTTCCGGAGTTCCATACACATCAACTGAATCTTGCTGGACCTCTCCACCTGAATTGTCAGCAGGTCCTATTATCATTGTCAAATAAATAAATAAATAGTCAAACTTACTTCCACATCACTCCCAAACCTGCCTCTTCTCTTGTGTTCTTTATTGAAGTTAAAGGCATCATTATTCACTCAACTGTCCAAGTTAGATACCTAGGAATCATCCTGAAGGCCTTGTTTACTACCCATATCCTATCAAACATTAAATCAACTTATTGTACCTATTAGACAGTGCTGATCATAATCCTGAACACCATAATCCCAAATGTTGAATTCCAGAAAGATCAAAATTCCTGAAGTCTAAAAACCCTAATATCGAAAAAATATTTGCAAACTATGCATCTGACAAAGACCTAATATCCAGGACCTACAAGGAACTCCAACGAATTTGTTTTTTTCAACCAAACAACCCCATTTTAAAGCGGACAAAGGACATAAACAGACACTTCTCAAAGGAAGACATTCAAGCAGCCAACAAACATATAAAAAAGTTCAGCTTCACTAATCAGAGAAATACAAATCAAAACTACAATGAGATGTCACCTACCATTAGTAAGGATGGCTATCATTAATAAGTTTAAAAAACAGAGTAACCAAGTCAAGTCGCTAAACAAGCAAATAACAGCAAAAACAAGCTGCAAAGAAAAGGGGATGCTTCTACACTGTTGGTGGGGATGCAAGCTAGTTCAACCTCTGTGGAAAGCAATGTGACGATTTCTAAAAGAACTAAAAATTGAGTTTCCATATGACCCAGCAATCCCTCTTCTAGGAATACACCCAGAGGAACAGGAACATAAATTGTTCTACCAAAAAGACACCTCCACACATATGTTTACTGCAACACTATTCATAATAGCAAAATCATAGAACCAACCCAGATGCCCATCAAAAGTGGACTGGATAAAGAAATATATGAATATCATGCAATCATAAAGAAGAACAAAATTATGACCTTCACAGCAACATGGATGCAGGTGGAGACCATCATACTAAGTGAACTATCACACAAAGAATTGAATACCACATGTTCTCACTCATAAGCAGGCCCTGATCACTGTACACATAAGCAGAAGGTGGGATCAGCAGATGCAGGATGCTAGGGGAAGAAGAGAGGGGCACCATGGCTACACACTTGTCCACTATCTGGGAGAAAGAAGGCCAGCTAGAAGCCCAAACTTCACCTGCATGCAATTTACTTATGTAGTAAATCCTCACTTGTACACCACAACTCAAAATAAAACAAAATAAAATAAAAATCCTAACATTCCAAATCCTGAAAATTATAATCCTAACAGATTAAAATCTCAAATATTGAAATTCTGAAAGCTGAATTCTGGGGAAGGGATTGGTGTATTTTTGGTTGTACACAGAATAGTTGCATCATGCTAGGCAGAACTATGACTTTGTTATTGTCTTTATTTGGAAATTAAGTATGATTTAGGGAGATGTGTATAGGATGCCAAGTTTTCTAATGAGTTTTGTCTCAAATATCTACATACATATCCCACTGTTTCTGCCTCTCTGAAAAACCCTGTCTAATACATATTTAGTATTCGTGAAGCTAAATCGCCTTCCTTCTTTTTATTCCTTACAACACAATGGGAGAGAACTACGAAATTGTTCCCACACAAAAAGGCTATGATAAGTTAAGTGCATGAAGCTACTTAATGGTGAAAGGTAAAAGTTTAAAAGCAGAAAATCATTTAATTGCAACAGTCAAACAATAATCAGACTTTCAAATGGACAGTATATACTCACAAAATTTGTAGGCCACAGCCATTTTCCAAATACAAGTGGTGCAGAGAGTGTTTCAAAGATGATAGACGCGAGATGCACATTAAAAATATTTTTAAAATCTCTCCTGACAAAGTATTCAATCGTGTGTGACTTCTGTCCTTTTACACATAGTGCCAACTCAGTATACTATATATTTCATCCTTGCATCATCTCCAATACTGAAAGTATAATTGTGTAAAGACTTTTAGAGTGTTTTATGCACTTTTTTTGGCAAATTTAACTCCACAAAACTGCATTATCCCAACCTTGACTTTGTGCATAAGCATTGTACATGTAAGTAAAAACATCGAAGGTGAAATTTCTTGAAATCTTGATTCTTTGGTTGTCTGTATATGTGTCGGTGGCCTACTGTGGGTTTTCATTGATCTTATCAAGATTTAGGCTGTCTAGCGCAATATTTCAGATAACTACAGTTACAAAGTTGGGTGGGCACAATTACTAACCATAGTAATATGCATTTATACATTTTGCTTTCTGACCTATTTCTTTATAAATATGGTTCATCTGCTCATAACTATTGTACCAATATAACTGCCATTAGTATACCTGTGTGTTTATGCTTTCAAAAATATGTATTATTGTCTATTTTGCCGTGCAAAGTGGTCAGCCTATGAAGTGTTGTTGTGATTTTATATATTTCTCAAATAAATTCCCTTTTAAAAATGTAAGTAAATGTCTTTTAAATACATTTTAAAATTTGATCCAGTATTGTATTTTCAGGATTTTGATCTTTTAGGGGTGGAATTTGGGGGTTTTTAGAGTTCAGGGATAGATCTCTTGGGATTTCAACATTTGGGATTATGGTGGTTGGGATTGTATCTTTGGGGATTATGCCCTCCTCTCACTAGACACCTCTCATTTACATTTCTCAACACCCCTTGCAACTATCCTAGGCCAACCTAACAGTAATTCTTGTGCTCCCTCCAATACACTCTCCAGTGAGCAACTGCAGTGAACTTTTCAAAAATATCATAACACACACACACACACACACACACACACACACACACACACGCACTTAGAAACCCTCTGTGGAACAAAGTGGAAATTTCTCAGTCTGGCCAACAAAGCCTTTATCTCCCTCTCAAGTTTCATCTCATCCATGACCCACTGCTCCCCTGACACCCTCATTCCTACTATTTTAGCCAGGCTGCCTTTCCTTCACTTGTTCCAAGATGTCAAGCTTTTTCCAACCTCAAGACTTTCACTATGCTATTTCTCTGCCCCCAGCTAATTTTACTAGTCATTCAAGTTTCAGATTTTAAAAAAAAACACACACACAGCATGAGAGATTTCTTCCCTAATCCCTCCTAGAACATCAGACCTTCGGATTAAATGCTCTTATCCTCTAATACTTAACATGCACATTTACTATCTGTCTTCCTTAATAGGCTATAAATGCACTAAGTCAAGGACCATGTTTTAGTCACCATTGTATCCTCAAATATCTAGCACGCTGCCTTTGCACATAGTAGATGCTTAATCAAAATTGGAGTAAAAGCCAGGCTCGGTGGCTCAGCCCGTAATCCCGCGCCTTTGGGAGGCTGAGGTGAGTGGATTGCCTGAGCCCGCGGGTTCGAGACCCGCCTGGGCAGCAAGACCTCATCTCTACAAAAAATCAGCCGGGCGTGGTAGCGCATGCCTGTAATTCCGGCTACACGGAAGGCTGAGGTGGAAGGATCGCCGGAGCCCAGCAGGTCAAGGCCACTGCACTCCAGTCTGGGCAACAGAGTGAGACTCCAACTCAAAAAAAAAAAATGGAGTAAAGAAAGAAGGCAAGGACAGGAGGAGAACTAAAAGGAGAAAATAAGTTGGAAGGAAGGAAAGGGAGACACTGTGAAAGGTCAGAAATAAATAAAACGTCCCCTGACCTTGGAGAGCTTCTAGAGTCAGGTAAGAATCATGTAAGCAGACAATTCCACATAGCAGTATAAGTGTTATGGCAGAAATATGTACAAAAACCTAAGGTAATTCAGAAGAAACAGGGACTACTCTGTCTGGGATCTTGGGAAATGATAGACGAAGATGATATTTGCTCTGGCTCGTCTAGCAGCTTTATTGAGACATAATTCATATAAATTCAATGGTTTTTAGTATATTCACAGAGTTGTGCAGCCATCACTACAATCTTAGAACATTTTCATCACATTCCAAAAGAAACTCCACACCCGTTAGCAATCACCTCCACAGCCCCCTCGTCCCAGGTCCTGGCAACCACTAATTGGTTTTCTATCTCTATAGAGATTTGCCTATTCTGGATATTTCATGGAAATGGAATCATACAACATATGGCCTTCTTGTTGGGCTTCTTTTATTTAGTAAAATGTTTTCAAGGTTCATCCTTATTGTAGCATGTGCCAGTACTTCATTCCTTTTTATGGCTGAATAACATTTCATTGTATGGATATGCCAGGTTTCATTCATTCATTCATTAATCAATGGAAATCTGGGTTTTCTTTTCTTTTGGTTATTATAAATGACACTGGTGGAAACAGTGTAAACTCGTTTACAAATTTTTGTGTGAACAAACTTCCTTGCATATAGTAAGTTCTCAATAAATATTTGTTCAATAAATGAATGTGTATATATAAAGTAGCTATTACAGTGCTCAGCAAAAACAGATAGTAAATATTAGCTGTCGCTGCTGCCTACTGTCATTATCATTATCGTTAGTACTAGAACTGAGCTCCAGCTATAAAACGGGACTTTAAGTTTTATTTTTATTGTTAAATTATTTCTTGTTTTATTTGATTTTTGGCCCTGTGTAATTCTGTGTTTCTTTTTTAGGGGCATACCTGTATATAAAGGTTTTATTTTTCTGATGAATAGACTGTTTTATTATTATAAAATATCTCTCTTTATTACTAGGAACATTGTCTGTTTTCTAGTATATGTTGTTTGATTTCAGTATAACCACTCCAGCTTACTCATGGTAGCTGTTTCCCTGCTGCCATCTTTTCACTTTAATTCTATTTGTTTCTTCAGTTCCAAAGTGTGTGCTTTATAGACAGCATGT
Source organism: Carlito syrichta (assembly GCF_000164805.1). NCBI lineage: Eukaryota > Metazoa > Chordata > Mammalia > Primates > Tarsiidae > Carlito > Carlito syrichta. The sequence continues at coordinate 531,274 of NW_007258431.1, forward strand.
ACTTGGTTCTTGCTTTTAATATCCAGTATGACATCTCCTTCTTGATTGCTCAATACTTTTATACTTAATGTTTGTAAATTTTTTTCTGTGTGTTTCATCTTTTTTCTCTTTTTTTTTTTTGAGTCAGAGTCTCACTCAGTCACCCAGACCGGAGTGCAGTGGCCGCTCCCGGCCACCGCAGTCTTGGCCTGCTGGGCTCCGGCGATCCTTCCGCCTCAGCCTTCCAAGTAGCCGGAATTACAGGCATGCGCTACCACGCCCGGCTGATTTTTGATTTATTGTAGAGATGAGGTCTTGCTGCCCAGGTGGGTCTCGAACCCGCGGGCTCAGGCAATCCACTCACCTCAGCCTCCCAAAGGCGCGGGATTACAGGCTGAGCCACCGAGCCCGGTTTATCTTTTTTCTCTTAACTGCTTTCTTTTGTTCAGGGATGGGGAGTTGCTTTTACTTCTGTTTGCTCAGCCTCCTATTCTTTCTTATGTAGATCGTCTGACTTTGTTCAATTCTGAAACTGGTGGGGGGCTGTACTTTTTGCAGTTTTGAGATTTAATTGAGGGGGCAGCTGTGATTCAGAAACTATCTGCAGATCCCAGTGTCCACTGACAGATGTGTGGGCCCCCTGGAACCCACTTCTCACCACCCAACTGCTTTCTTTAAGTGAATATTTTTCAGCTTACAATTTAATTTCTATATGACTTCCCCCATGTACCTTTTGAGGTTTGTTTTTTTTTTAAATTAAAACAATGTAATGTTACATGAAGGCAGATTGGGAATATTTTTCATGCCCCCCCAAACAAAAGGAAGTTCATATGAGAGAGAAAATGAGACTGTTTAAATTTCTCACTTGCTGTGAATGCTGGATCTGCTACAAGAACGAATGATATATAAGACAACTAACTATTTGAGTGGCCTTAAGCTGGTCACATCTCTTTCTTTCCCAGAGCCTTGGATTCATGCATATATGTATATGGCAGTTTTATGTAATGGTTCCGTGCGTAGACTCTGGAGCTAATGCCTGGGTTTAGTACCAGGTTTTGTCTTTTACTAGTGATCTGACAGATAAGTCACTAATCTTCTTTATCTTGTTTCCTTATGATGACGATAATGATAAGAGGAAGATAATAATTGTATCTAACTCCACAGGATAGTTAGGATTAAATGAGATGGTACAGGTAAAATGCTTAGGAAGAGTTAACAGTCAAATAATAACTGTGGCCCCAAGCCTCAGCCTCTGGTGGACCCTGTAAGAAAGCCGTCTTCTATCCATGACAACTCACATCAGTGGGTAGAAAATTGCTGCACCCGGCTTGAAGATTCTGTGATGTCTCTACAGCAAACCGTGCCCCTGACCATTTAATCACTACTTCCTGGTGGTCCACATCTTCCTCCTGTCAGGGCTTCATAATCTGGGCCAAGCCAAATGTCAAGGAAAATTGAATGCTGATGCACGTCCCACAGCCTTGCACCTTCCTCCATCAAAATACCATGTTGTATGGTTCTAAAGCCCAAGATAAATCACTTGGGTACTGCTGCTGTTCAAGATTATCTGCAAACATGTTCACCTCCATCAGAGGAAATAATTAAAATCTCACATACTTCCTTACAGTAATATTCTTTTGCACCTGATTCAGTTGGATGATCATGATGATAATTCCTTCCATTTGTATAGCTTGATAGTTGTCAAAGAAATGTTACATTAGTCACTTGGAAGGATATAACCAACTGTGGGATGGGGAAGGTTGGAGCCTTTCAGTCACTCTGCAACTGAATAAACAAATGCCTCAGACCTCCTGACTTTTAGTCTGGAGTATTTATCTTTGGTACCTTAACTCCTCGGAGAAGACTGGGTCATTTACTCTTTTCAACAGCTAGAAAGTGATCTCTTCATCTTGTAACAAAATCTCCCTACGCCTTCTCCTAGCAAATTTTAGCCACCTTCTGAGTCATCCATATCTGGCCCTCAGTGGGAGCGACACTGCTGGATTATTGATGCTTTCATTCCTTTCCCTCGCCACCTCTGCATGCAAACTGCACTCCATTCCTCTCCATTTTGATCTCTGCCAGTTTAACCCATTTGTCAATTTTCAATCTTTAGTTATCACTCCCCACCCAGGTGCTTATTATAAGCTGCCAGTACATTTCCATCTCGTTCATCTTCTCAGCCTCTGAATCTACTACATGAAAGGTCATATTTCTCTATTCCAATTTCTGCTAATGGCTATAACAACACTTAATGGGAACAGAAAAGAATTTCACCTTTCCAAAGGTGTCGATCAACTTTCAACAAGTTCCCCATTAATTCTCACTGTGTTTCCAAGGATTAATCGAACAGGACTGTTGACGTCTACTACCCTGGGACTGCTTTGTGACATACAGTGTTCCACTGGATCCTTTCTGCTATCTGAGGGTCACTTTTAGAGTGTTGAATTATATTTAATCATAATCATTCTGCTTGACAAATGGCCTTAGGGGGCTAGTCATCTCCCTAAAACATTTGCTGTCCTCTTACAATTGAGTGGCACCCCAGAGCTACCACATTCCTCCCTTTTTCTCACAAAGCCCAGATCAGTCTCCCAAGGTCTGGAGTTAGCAAACATTCTCAATGCTGTGCCACGGTTCTTGTGTGTTTGGAGGTAAAAGCAAGGAGAGATGCTCGATGTGGAGTGTTCACTGATTTGATGGTGGGAGGATAGAAAAGGGGAGCAGTGTATGCACACAGCCTTGCAAAGAAGCTTTTTGGTTCTTGCAAAGAGAATTACAGGACAAGACTAGCAATCGCTCTTAAGAGCTGTTCAGTAGTTCATGCCTGTAATTCCAGCACTTTGGAGGGCTGAAGTGAGAGGATTGACTGAGCCCACGAGTTCGAGACCAGCCTGGATAACTTGGCAAGACCTCATTTCTACAATAAATCAAAAAAAAAAAAATTAGCTGAGTGTGGTGGCACATGTCTGTGGTTCCAGCTACTTGGAAGGCTGAGGCGAAAGGATTGCCTGAGTCCAGCAGGTCGAGGCTGTGGTGGCCATGAGTGTGCCACTGCACTCCAACCTGGGTAACAGAAGGAGATAACTAAAAAAAAAAAAAAAAAAAAAAAGCTGTTCAGAAGGGCTGCAAGTGTCTGCATAATATTTTGACACATATTTCTTGTCCATTGTCCCAACATCTGCCCACCAAACAATGGTTCCAGCAAACGTAGGGTAGAAATCACTGAAAAGTGAGTGCATCCATTTGTTGTGTCAAGCCTCTTGCAAATCCATAAGGGAGCACATTAAAGATGAATACAGTCTGTGCCCTCTAGCACTGTAGTCCAATTAAATTAATTACTGTAAGATAAGTAATTACATTCAGAGTATAGTGGGAAAATAACTATTAAGGGGGAAAATACAGGGTACTTTGGGAACACAAGAGAGGGGTACCTAATCTGGACTTGGGAGATCAGGGAGGCTTTCTTTGAAGAAGTAATACCTAACAAAGAGCCTGTCCTTGATCAAACATTAGTCAGGTTCCTCTGAATTATCTTCCCAACTAGGATTCAAATTCTGAACTCTCGTATTTGTCTTTCCACTGCCCAGTTTTAGCAAGAGCCTGCTGGTTTAGCCCAAATCCTCCATCTTTAATATCTGATCATCCTCCATATCTGATTGGGTTCTTCATCAGTCATCATTTTCCAGGTGATGTCTTGTCTGATGACCTGGGTCTGTCTCCAAAAAGAATCCTGTTAAATCAGTTTAGCTTGAATCCCACCCCCCAACACCCTTGATGTTTTCTCTTAGCAATTTTCCATCCACTGACCATCCTCTGCTACTTGGCTATAAATTCCCACTTTCCCTTGTTGTATTTGGAGTTGAGCCCAATCCTTACTATAAAACCCTACAGCGGTAGTCCCTACAACTATTACAATAATCTCCATGAATAAAGTCTGCCTTACTCTTCCTTAACAAATGTCTTGAATTATTTTTTTCTTTAACAAACTCAGGCTGAGTACTGAAGCATGCCAAAGAAGTAGACCAATTAAGATGGGTAGGAGGGAAGAGTGTTCCAATTATTGAGTGTGGGGTGGGGCACGGGGGAGATAAATTGAATAAATGTTTGGCATACACATACATTACTGAATATGACTGAAATTCGAAAATGAAGCTGATATAGTGTGCAGAGACCTGACCACAGAATTCTACAAGCACAGGCTATGCTGGGAAATTAGCTTGAATTTGAATAGTCCCACAGTTTCTGTTATTTGTTGTATGTCTAGCATCTTTATGAGGAATCTCAAGGCCAGAAGAAGAAGCGAAAAAATTTTTAGATGTGGTCCCTATCTTCAAGGTGTTCAGACTTTATTCAGAGCGCACAGTCTAGATATGCAAAAGACTTCAGAAGCCTACAAAGCAGACCAGGCACAGTGGCTCACACCCGCAATCCTAGCACTTTTAGAGGCAAAGGCAAGAGGATTGTCTGAGCCCAGGGATTTGAGACACGCCTGGGCAACTTGGCAAGACCTCATCTCTACAATAAATCAAAAAAGTAGGCAAGCATGATGGTATGCACCTGTAATTCCAGCTACTTGGAAGGCTGAAGCAGAAGGATCACCCGAGCCCAGCAGGTTGAGGCCACGGTGGCCGTGAGTGTGCCACTGCACTCCAGCCTGGGCAACAGAGTGAAACTCCAACTCAAAAAAAAAAAAAAAAAGCCCAGTGGCAGGTATCTGGTGTGTCTGTAAGGCTTAGATATTTACATAGTAGCTAAGGCACCTGAGTGAGCCCTAGAGAGTAAGGAAAGGCTTAGCGAAAGGAAGGGACCTCACTCAGAGACTCAGGACCCATCAGTCTCCCATATAGCAGTTCTTTGGCCCTAGACCCCCTCTCTCCTTTGAAGTTAGTCATATACCTCCAGCAAGCTAACGAGAGTCCTTACCAACACTGTGTTACAGACCCTGACCTTCAGTAGCTTTTCCTGATGCTCTAAGCCTCAATATATTTATCTATAAAATGGGCATAAGTGAAAGCACAGCTGGCTTAAGTCATCCTGCAAATCCTTTCCAGAGAAGGCCTACTGTACTCTGCTTCTCAAGCACGTCATACTGCTTCTTTATGGAGGTAGTTTGTCTTCAACATAATCATTATTAATTATGTATTTTCTGTTACCCTTCCCCTATGCAGAGGTAGAGTTTATTCCTTAAGTCCTCTTGAGTCTAGACTGGCCTGTGAGTGCATTGGCCAACTGAAAAAAGTGGAAATTTCATTACACCAGTTCCAAGCCTAGACTTTAAGAAAATTGGCAGCATCTACTTCCTACACTTGAAATGCTCCCTCTGGGAACCTGCTTGCTATGCTGTGAGAAACCCAAACCTACAAGGATGTATATTCCACTGTTTTGGGGTGGAGTACTCTATGCATGTTAGTTAGATTCTGTGGGTTGATTGTGGCTTTCAGATCTTCAATATCCTTGACGATGATTTTCTATCTAGTAATTGTATCAGTTGTTGAGAAGCATGTAGGTTTTCCAGTCAACAGTCCCTGATGAGCTCTCATCTGAAATCTAGCATCAACTGTCAACCATGTAAGTGAGCCATCTTGAATGTTCAGCCCAGTTTAGTCTTTAGGTGACTGTGTCTCCAGCTTCCATCTGACTATAACTTTGTAGAGAAATTAAATGAGAACTTCCAGCTGAGCCCACTCAATCCATAAAGCCATTAGAGATAATAATAAATTGTTGTTTCCAGCCGCAAACTCTTGGTGTCATTTGTTAGGCAGCAATACATAAATCTCAGGGCCTTGCTATTGGGTAAATCCAGGGCTCAGCACACTTTTTCTATAAAGAGGAAGTAAATGTTTTTGGCTTTCCTGACCATATAGTCATTATCACAACTACTCAACTCTTCCACTGTAATACAAAATCAGTCACAGACAATACATAAACAAATGGGCATGGCTAAGTTCCAATAAAACTTGACTGACAAAATCAGGTGAAGGACTAAAGCCTTTGCCATACGTTGCAACTTCAGGGCTAATTGGATAAAATAATGTATCACAGAGTAGGAAAGAGTAATAACCAGGTGAGTCTCTCCAATACTATTAGCCTTTTGGTGGGAGTTTTCAGGAAACACAAGGTTTTAAGGCGTTGTTTTCCAAAATGGATCTTGTGAGACAGACGTTGCGGGGAGGGGGGTGGATTTTCTATTGTCAAATAATTTTGTTAAGCTCTGGATTAAATCTAGGTTATACAAAGTTTTATATTACAGGATTCCTGAGAGCCTGTATAGGCTTATCCCAAAGAAGCACACTGCTAGAAATTCAGAGCCAGTGCTAGGGGAGATATTTTATTTATTTATGTATTTATTTATTTATGTATGGATGTATGTATTTATTTATTTATTTATTTGAGTTGGACTCTCACTCTGTCACCCAGACTGGAGTGCAGTGGCTGCTCCCGGCCACCGCAGCCTCGACCTGCTGGGCTCCGGTGATCCTTCCACCTCAGCCTTCCAAGTAGCTGGAACTACAGGTGCGCGCTGCCACACCCGGCTAATTTTTTGATTTATTGTAGAGATGAGGTTAATTTTTTGATTTATTGTAGAAATGAGGTCTCGCCAAGTTGCCCAGGCGGGTCTCGAACCTGCGGGCTCAGGCAATCCACTCACCTCGGCCTCCCAAAGCGCAGGATTACAGGCTGATATTTTAAAATGAGAGAATTTGTGGTATCAGTTCTTCCTATATGTAAACTCAAGTTAATGTTGCTTATCTCTTTTCATTCACCTTCTCTCACTGCTCTTCTACAAATCACCTTCTGATCTCTATAACACCATGGCTTTACCAATAATACACTGTTTGTTATTGGCGTTTACCCCCTCCAGGTTTTGGCTTCCCTTGTATGCAAAGCTAACAACTCTTACAATAACTGTACCCAAATCCCCTTTCCAGGTGAAGGAGCGTTCTTGGCAGAGTGAAGAGTTACAGTAAAGGCCCTAAGAAAGCAGTGCACCTGTACTGCTTTAGGAATATAAAGGATTCCATAGTGGTTGCAGCAGAGTGAGTGAGGGGGAGAATAATGGAAAGTGAAATGGGTGAGGTTACCAGGGGCCAGATCTCATAGAATCCTAGAGATTATTATAAGGACTTGATCTATTGTTCTGAATGAAATAGGGAACCATTGTAAGGTTTTGTAGCAGAGAAAAAGCATTATCTAAGTCGGAATTTTAAAACATTGCCCTATCTGCACCAAGATACAGAATCTCAAAATATATGAAACAAAAATGGGCAGAGGTAAAAAGAGACATAGACAAATCCTTAATTACAGTTGAGAACCTCAATATCCTCCTCTAAACAACTGATACAATTACTAGACAGAATCATCATCAAGGATATTGAAAATCTGAAAAACACAATCAGCCAACAGACTCTAATTAACATGTATAGAACACTCCACCCAACAACAGCAGAATACACATTATTTTCAATAACATGTGGAACAATTGCCAAGATAGGCCACATTCTGATACATAAAACAAGACAATAAATGTAAAAGAATTGAAATAATGTAGACTGTATTCACTGACCACAATGGAATCAAAACAGAAATATAACAGGTAAATATTCAAATACTTAGAGGCTAAATAGCACTTTTGCAAATAATCCATGGATCAAAGAGAGAGTCTACAGAAAATGTTTTTCAAATACCTTGAACTGAATGAAAATAAAAATACTGCATATCAAAATTTGTAGTAAACAACTAAGAAGTCCTAAGAAGAAGAGAAAAAATACAAATTGTCAATATCAGGAATGAAACAGAGTATACTACTACAGATATTGAAAACATCTAAAAAGAGTAAAGGGATACTACAAAGAACAGTACAATATAAACTTAACAATTTCAGATGAAATGGACCAACTTCCCAAAAAACACAAACTATCAAATCTCAACCAAGATAATATAGACAAGCTGAATATCCCTATAATCATCAAATAAACTGAATTCAAAACTCAGAATCTCCCAAAAGAAAATCCTACCAAACATTTAAAAAGGAATTTACATTGATTGACAAAATCTCTTCCCCGCCAGTATCGGTGGCTCAACCTGTAATCCCAGCGCTTTGGGAGGCTGAGGTGAATGGACTACCTGAGCCCGCGGGTTCGAGACCTGCCTGGGCAACTTGGCGAGACTTCATCTCTACAATAAATCAAAAAATTAGCTGGGCGTGGTACTGCGCGCCTGTAGTTCCAGTTACTTGGAAGGCTGAGGCGGGAGGATCGCCGAAGCCCAGCAGGTCGAGGCTGCGGTGGCTGAGAGCGGCCACTGTACTCCAGTCTGAGTGACAGAGTGAGACTCCAACTTAAAAAAACAAACAAAAAAACAAAACAAAAAATCTCTTCCAAATAATAAAAGACAAAGACGCCCTTTCTAACTCATTTTATGAGGCCACTATTATCCTGATGCCAAAAATCATGCAAAGACAATACAAAAGAAAAACTAGAGAACAGTATATCTGATAAACTTAGATACAAAAATTCTCCAGGAAATATCAGCAAACAGAATCTAGCAATGTAAAAAGAGAATTGTACACCTACAATAAGTGTAATTTATCCCAGGTGTGCAAGACTAGCTCAATAGATGAGAATCAAATAACATAACCCACCATATTAACAGGCCAAAGAAAAAAATCATATTATTATATCAATTAATGTGGAAAAGGCATTTGACAAAATTCAACACCCATTCATAATTTTAAAAACTTTTAGGCAAATAAGAATAGATAAGGAATAAAATTATAGATCATTTTGGAGAGAATTGACATACTATGTTAACTCTCTTAATCATAGTCTTCTAACACATGAATACAGTATGTCTCTTAATATGATATGAGCACTTGATAAAGAGCATTTACAAAAACCTATAACTAACATAATACTTAGTGGTAGGCTGGGTGTCGTGGCTAACGCCTGTAATCCAAGCACTTTGGGAGACTGAGGCAGAAGGAGAGGAATGCTTGAGCCCAAGTGTACGAGACCAGTCTAGGCAACATAGTGAGACCCCATCTCTACAAAACATAAAATTTTTTTAAAAATTAGTTAGGTGTGGTGGCACATGCTTGTAGTCCCTGCTACTTGGGAGGCTGAGGTGGAAGGAGCATCTGAGCCCAGGAGGTCAGAGCTATCATGAGCTGTGAGTGTGCCACTGCACTCCAGCCTGGGTGACAGAGTGAGATCCTGACTCAAAATAATAATAACAATACTAATAATAATAATAATAATTAGTGGTGAAAGATTGAATGCTTCCCTCTAAAATTGAGAGCAAGGTAAGGATGTGTACTCTCACCACTCTTATTCGATATACTACTGGAAGTTGTGGTCACAGCATTAAGGCAAGCAAAAGGAATAACAAGCCTACAGATTGGAAAGAAAGAAATAAAACTATCCCTATTTTCCCTATTTATGCATGACATGATGTCCAAGGTAGTAAATCCAAGGGAATCTATTTTTATTTTATTTTATTTTGATATATGTTTTCTTAACTTTTAATTTTTTCTTTTAAAGATGTGGGGTACAATGTAGGGTTAGGTATACAAATGTTCATTATGCAGGTACCCTTGCTGATGAGGTGTGCTTCCCTTTCCCTGGCAGATTCCCACTACTGCCAGTCCTGCCTCCCCTCACCTCCCGGCAGTTTTCCACTACTGTCAATCCTTTTCTTATAGTATTATGATAATTGTTCAAGATCCGCTTATGAGTGAGAACATGTTATACTCACTTTTTGTTTCTCTGATAGACTACTCAGTATTATAGACTCTAAGTTCATCCAGGTTGTTGTGAAGTTCATGATTTTGTCCTTCTTTATGGCTGCGTAATGGGAATCTATTTTTAAAACGCCTAAAACTAATAGGTAGTTCAGCAAGGTCTCAGGATACAAGACCAATCACAAAAATCAATTGTATTTCTATATACTAGCAATGAACATGCTGAAACTGAAACTAAAAACACAATACCATTTGCAATTGCTCCAAAGAAAATGAAATATTTATATGTGCAATTAACAAAACTTGCACAGAATCTGTATGCTTAAAATAACAAAATGCCAATGAAATAAAATTTTTAAAAGATAAAAGAACTAAAAAATTGAAAAGGCATATCATGCTCATGGATTAGAAGACTCAACATAGTAAAAATGTCAATTCTCTCCCAAAATGATTTATAAGTTTAATGCAAATCTTATAAAAATATCTGCAAGGTTTTTTGTAGACATAAACAAGCTTATTCTAAAATTGATATGGATATGTGTAGACCATATAATAGCTAAAATGATCTTGACAAAGAAAAACAAAGTGGAGAGACTCACTCTACTCAATATTAACGCGTATTATAGAGCTACAGTAATCAAGACTGGTATTGGCAGAGGGATAGGCACATAGATCAATGAAACTGAATGTAGAAATCAGAAGTAGACCCACACAAATATGTCCAACTGATTTTTGGCAACATTGCCAAAATATTTCAATGGAGGAAGGATAAAACATTTTAACAAATGGTGCTAAAGCCATTGGGCATTCATAAATGAGCAAACAAAAAATAAGCCTTGATTTAAACCTCATCCCTTATAAGAAATTCAAAATGAATCGTGGACTTAAATGAAAAACAATACTATAAAACTTTTTTTAAATGGGAGGAAATCTTCGGGTTCAAAGGCCAGAAAAATATTAAAATTGACACCAAAAAGTCAATCTATGAAAGGAAAAATTGATAAGACTTTAAAAAAAAAACGTTTGCTCTGTAAAGGACTCTGTTAAGAGAATGAAACAACAAGCTACAGAGTGGGAGAAAATATTTGTAAACCACATATCTGACAAAGGACAATGCTTAGAGTATATGAGTAGCTCAAAACTCGACTGTTAAAAATCTCCAATTAAATTTTGGATAAAAAGCATGAACAGACATTTCACTAAGGATGATACACAGATGGCTAATAAGTACAAGAAAAATATATTTAACATTATCAGCCAGTAGGGAAACACAAATAAAACCACAATGAACTATCACTACACTCCCATCAGGATAACTAAAATTAAAAATAGTAATAACATCAAATGTTGGCAAGGATGAGGAAAATCTGAGTCACTCATACATTACTAGTAGGTATGTAAAATATTATATCCACCTGATAAACAGTTTGTTAAATATAGCTTCCATATGACCAAATGTTATATAATGAACCAAAGATGGCCTCTTCAGATTAGCCCTACATTGTTAATTCTTCACAGCAGGCTAGAGCCTGTTAACTCAAAAGCCCACCAGTGCCAAGTACAAATTTTCACACATCATATTGTTATAAACGTAGCACAGATAAACAGATTTTTAGCCATTTAGAGCTTGCGTACTTTGCATAACCCACAAAACTGCACCCAACATCTGCTAGCCATTGGTAAGAAAGCCATGGGGCTATAAAGACCCCCCACGTCACTGCTGCCCTTCAGTGACATCACCTAGACAATTAAGCTCCCCCTTCGATCTCTCTCTCCCCCAGGAGTTCCCTTACCCTCCTTTCCTTAATAAAATAAAGAGGGAAAATTGGACACAGAGACAAACACACACAGAGGGAAGATGATGTGCAATGGTCACATGATGAAGTAGCAGAGATTGACTGATGGCAGCTGCAGGCCAGGGATTGCTGGCCATCACCAGAAGCTAGGAACTGACAAGGAAAGGTCCCCAGAGAGAGTTTCAGAGGGAGCTGACATTTTGATTTTGGGCATCTAGCCTCCAGAACTATGCAGCAATACATGCCTGTTGTTTAAAGCCATCCACTTTGTGCCACTTTGTTACGGCAGCCCCATGAAACTAACGCACCATAGAATATTACTCAGGAATAAAAAGAATGAATGACTGATAAACACAATAATTTGGAGAATTGTGCTGAGTTTTTAAAGCTGATACCAAAAGATTGCACACTATTTAATCCCATTCATATAATATTTTTGAAATGTCAAATAACAAAAGAATGGAACATCCAAGTGTGTGGATTTTTGGACTACTTGCAGTAAAGAGTATAGGTTAGTGGTTGACAGGGTTTAGGGATGGGACTGGGGTGTGTTAGAAGGACTGTGTGTGTGGCTATAATAGAGCATCACAAAAAATCCTTGTGGACATGTCCTGTATCTTGATTGTGGTCTGAATATATGAACCTACGCACTTGATAAAATTGTACAGAATGTAATATACTTTTTAGAGCTTTTAGGAATCGCCACACTGCTTTCCACAGAGGTTGCACTAGTTTACACTCCCACCAGCAGTGTAGAAGTGTTCCCTTTTCACCACACCCTCTCCAGCAGCTGTTATTTATTGAGTTGTTGATAATTGCCATTCTGACTGGAGTTAGGTGGTATCTCAGTGTGGTTTTGATTTGCATCTCCCTGATGATTAGTGAGGTTGAGCATTCTCTTCATGTGTTTGTTGGCTTCTCGAATGTCTTCTTTTGTGAAGTGTCTGTTCATATCCTTTGCCCATTTTATAATGGAGTTGTTTGTTTTCTTCTTTTCAGTACGTTTCAGTTCCTTGTAGATACAGGATGTTAAGCCTTTGTCAGACCTAGAGTTGGCAAAGACTTTTTCCCAGTCTGTAGGCTGTCTTCCTGCTCTCTTGATGGTTTCTTTGGCTTTGCAGAAGCTTGTCAGTTTAATAAGGTCCCATTTGTCTATCTTCTCTCTTAAGTCCTGTGGGTTTCGGGTTTTGTACAGGAATTGGATGCCAGTTCCGATTTCCATGAGAGTATTTCCTTCCTTTTCTAAGGTTCTTATGGTTTGAGGTTTTACATTTAGGTCTCTGATCCATTTGGAGTTAACCTTTGTGCATGGGGATAGATAAGGGTCCTGTTTCAATCTTCTGCATGTGGTCAACCAGTTTTCCCAGCACCATTTACTGAATAGGTTCTCTTCTCCCCACTGGTAGGTGGTGGGGGCTTTGTCGAAGATGAGTTGGTTGAGGAATTGAGGTTTTGCTTCTGGAATCTCAATTCTGCTCCATTGATCTATATACCTGTTCCTGTACCATACCAAGCTGTTTTGATGATTGTAGCTTTATAGTAAAGTTTGAAGTCTGGTATTGTGATACCACCTGCTT
>NW_007258431.1:544387-636471 GCF_000164805.1 Carlito syrichta
GGCTGGGAAAACACCTCTTATCTACAGGGTGTCTGAATGAAACGTAATTGTACACCTAACTCTTAACTGTACCCCACAAAACTATAATAAAAATACTGATTAATTATTAAAAATAAAAAATAAAAAGTAAAAAAAAAAAAAGAATGTAATACACACACAAGGATAAAATAAAACTGGAAAAATCAGAATTAGCTCAGTGAATTGTATGTCAATGTCTTGGTTCCAATGTTATACTATAGTTTTGCAGTGTGTTGCCATTTGGAAAACTGAGCAAAGTGTCAATGGTTCTCTCTGAATTACTTCTTACAACTGTATGTAAGTCTACAATTCTCTCAATACAAATTTAAATTAAAATAAAAATTAAATAGATAAAAATTAATATAAAGCATCACTTGGCAGTTAAGAACAAACTTTAAAGGGCAAGGATGGCAACAGAGAGGACATACACTTTTGCAGAAATCCAGAAATAAATGGATGATAGCTTCAACTAGAATGATAGCAGCAGCATAGAGGTAGGAATAAACAATTGGATTCTGGATATATAGTGTTTTGGAAGTGGAACTAATAGAATTTGCTGACAGATGCATGTAAGATGTGAGAGAAAGAGAAGTGGCAAGGATGATGTCAAGGTGTTAAGATGGAGAAGGCTGCAGGTAGATAGTGTTTGTCAGTAGAGGGGGGTTAGGGAGAGGAATTAAGATAGTAAGGCTTGGAGACAGGATGAGATCATTAAGGGAATAATTGTTGATTAGAGAAAAGGGAAACAAACTAAGAACTGAGACTTCAAAGAAGTTTCTCATAAAAGGGCCTCAAAAGGGTATCTCAAAAAGTTTGCTATCCAATTACAAAAATATGGAACATCCAAGCATGTGGATTCTTGGACTACTTGCAGTAAGGACTCTGTAACCCATGGACTGAAAATTACTGGGTTGGGATACCTTGAGTAAAGGCACAGGCCTCAGGACTTGAGTTGTGCCACCCAAGGAACACAGGAGAAAAATATCTTCCTGACCCCATCCTCAGAAACAAACAACAAAAACTCAGTGAGTCCAAAGTGGCTGCTTCCATATTCTGCAAAGGTATCCCTGAGTGGGCAATAACTTACTATGTAAATTTTGTGAAGAATGAGTTCATTCTGCCTCCTGATCCAATCTTTCCACTGGGAGCTTGGCTGCCTCCCCCAGATCCAGCCTGTCAGTCTTATGGTTGATGCAAACTTCAAGAGTTGTGACCCTGGATGCCACCCTCCTCATCATGCTTCTCACCCCATCTGTTGGCTGGTTCCTAATTCTCTGCACTGGCATTAGAATTTCCCTCTGGGAGCCAAATTAGGGCGTGCTCACCAATCAAAACTAATGTGGCCTCTGTATAAAGTGTACACCGCAAACCAACATGTTGATTTTGGGAGACTCAAAGCAGCAAACTGATGATGCTCCCAAAATGACTGTCACTCTTGGACAGACTCAGAGGGAGAGAAGAAAGGAGGGAGGAAGGAGAGAGCACGGAAACAGTTTGGGACACAGCTGCCACCTACTGCTGCTCCACCATGCCTGGAAAAGCAATGAAAGGTGAAAGCAAGAGCTCACTTTCTAAGCCCCCTGGTGAGGCACTAGTATCTCTAAGCCAATTAGTTACACAGAGGGTGGGAAGGTTGCTCAGTCTAGAGAAACGAAGCAGAAAGAGGACTGGATGGAGACAGGAGCTGTTTTTAGTTATGAGGAGCATGACTTTCACTGTTGGCAACATGAGAATGAAGGCAAAAACTGATTTCTGCATTGAGGCTTCAAAGCTCAAACCTGGTGATGCCTGCCTGCCCGTCAACCTGCCTTCTTATCTCTGGTGTGGGTGCCTGGGGCCCTATAGAGCATTCCATGGTTATAAGCCTGGGGTGGGCAGAGAATCAAAGTCATCTGGGGCACTGGTCAAAGGCACAGATTCCCAAATCCAACCACTTGCCTCCTGAAAGAGAATCTCTGTTGGATGGCTCTGAAAAATTTGCATTTTAACAAGTTCCTTCAGATGCTTCTTATCTGGGGCCTGTTCACACAGTGGTCTTTAGAAATTCCTAAGCCAGAGACACTCTAACACCTTTTCCAGTTCCAAGAGGTCAGGACCATAGTCACTAGCCCCAGTGTCAGCCAATGTAGACTGGAGAGATATGAGCCCAGAAGTTGCTTTGTAGAGCCAGGAAAAAGGAGACAAAAGTCCCCAGAAAAAAGGCTGCATTCCCAGAAGGCTCCAGCCCTCCGTAAGGGAGGATACAGTTAGGAGCACTGTGTCAGGAATCACATACCACCCTTACTTTTTTTTTCTGTTTACCATCCAACCTTCTAATGCGTTCAATTAACTCAATGCTTGTTATTATATAGCACTGAGTTTTGGATGGATGACAGTGCTGTTTTGACACCAGGTCAAGTATACACTGGTCTGAGAATTGTCATAGTTTTTCAAGGGACATTAAACACCACAGGGACATTTATTTTTATTTTTAAATTTGTTTATTTATCTTAATTATTATTTAGAGACAAGATCTCACTATATTGCCCGGGCTGGTCTTGAACTCCTGAGCTCAAGCAAGCCTCTTGCCTCAACCTTCCAAAGTGCTGTGATTACAGGTGTGGGCCACTGTGCCCAGCCACACTCTTGCTTTTAATGACACTTTAAGCCTGAATAATAACTCACATATATTAAGAATCCGTTATGTGCCAAATACTTTGCTAAGCACTTTACACTCTTTTTCCTTCCTATGACAATTCTCTAAGGTAGGTATTATTATTGTCTCATTTCACAAAAGAAAAAGTTGACACTCAGAAAAGGGAAGCAACTTGCCAAAGATCACACAGCTTTTAACCATCATGCTAGGTCTGGGTTACTTTACCTAGGTAGCAAAGGAGTACTTTAGCAAAAGTCTTTTGAGGCAATTAAAACTAAAGGAACTACTCTCATGGTTGGACCCTCAAGTTCAGGCAGATTTGGTGGTAAGATTTGGGGATGGCATGAGTTTTAGTAACCCTCAAGTTTCACATGGTTAATTGTATGAGTGTCCATCTCTATGAAGTGGCTCTTCTCTCTGCCCTGAGTCCCACCACTTTCCTACTGTCTCCACATCTAGACCCACACTAATCCACAAAGTGCCTTTGCAAGAGTTAGATAAATGTGTTCCTCTAATACATGAAGTTCCATGGACACAAAGTTGGAAGAGCAGGTTGGGACTTGGGGCAGATTAGCAAAACATGGCTCTTCCGACAAACATACGGACTTTGCAGCAACTTGGAAGGATTTAGAGTTGATCATACTCAGTGATCTATCACAGAAACAAAGAACAGAGTGCCATATGTTCTCACTCATAAGCAGGCCTTGAACAATTATAATACTATAAGGAAGGGATTGGCAGTAGTGGGAAACTGTCAGGGGAGGGAGTTGGGATTGGCAGTTGAGGGAAACTGCTAGGGGAGGGAGGGGCATACCTCATCAACAAGGGTACCTGCATAATCAACGTTTGCATACCTAACCCTGAATTGTACCCCACGTCTTTATAATAAAAAGAAAGAAAAAAAACTAAAAAACAAGGCCGGTCTCGGTGGCTCAGCCTGTCATCCAGCGCTTTGGGAGGCTAAGATGCGTGGACTGCCTGAGCCTGCGGGTTTGAGACCTACCCGGGCAACTTGGCAAGACCCCATCTCTACAATAAATCAAAAATTAGCCAGGAGTGGTAGCACACGCCTGTAGTTCCAGGTACTTGGAAGGCTGAGACAGAAGGATCACTGGAGCCCAGCAGGGCGAGGCTGCGGTGGTCAGGAGCATGCCACTGCACTCCAGTCTGGGCAATGGAGACTCCAACTCAAAAAAAAAAAAAAGAAAGAAAGAAAGAAAACCAAGATGGCCCTTCCTCTAAATGGACACAACCCTGAATTGGATATATGACTTGGGAAGTGGAAAATAGGTTGGGGTACCCCCTTGAATGCCCTTGGCCTTACACCCTTGTGCGGAGTCCAACCTGCTCATCTCCACAGAGCAGAACTTCTTGCCACCCTGCTCAACATTTCTTCTGCTCTCTAGACCCAGAGGTTGCCGAATCTCAAAGAGGTGAGCAAGTGGAGAGTTCCTTCAAAAAGGAAACCCAGCTTTTGGAGTAGGAAACTAGAATAGGGTTTGTTGAGCTTCTTGGATGTGTAGATTTCTCTGCCAAATTTGGGAATAGTTCAGCAGTTAGCTCTTGGTATACTCTTTCAGTCCCTTTCTGTCTCCTCTCCTAGGACTCCCATTATGCATACAGCAGTGCACTTATTGGTATTTCACGGATCTCTGCAGCATTGTTGATTTTTCCATTCTTTTTTGCTGTTCCTCAGACTATATCATCTTGATTGATTGATCTTCAAGTTTGCTGTTTCTTTTTTCTGCAAGCTCAAATCTGCTATTAAGCCCTTCTGCTGAATTTTTCATTTCGGTGATTTTACTTTTCAATTCCAGAATTTCTATTGTGCTATTTTTATAATGTCCATCTCTCTACTGTATTCTCTATTTGATAAGAAATTGTCAACAAAAGTTCCCTCAATTCTTTAAATGTGGTTTCCTTTAGTTATTTAAACATATTTATAATTGCTTCTTTGAAGTCTTTGTCTGATAAGGCCAACATCTAGGTGCACTCAGAGTTAGCTTCTATTGACTGCTTTTTTCTTTTTGGATATGGGTCACACTTTCTTGTTTCTTTATACATCTCATATTTTTTGTTGAAATCTGAACATTTTTGATAGAATATTGTAGCAACTCTAGATAATAATCTTCCTCTGGGGCTTGTTGATGTTGGTTGTCCATTTGTTTATTTGTTTAGTGACTTGACTGGATTAATTCTATCAAGTCTATTTCCCTGGCAGTGTGTAGCCCCAAATGGCCCTGTCGAGATTTTTTTCCTTTTTTTATTTCTAAGACCAACTTCCTTGAAGTCGCTCATAGGCCAGCATAGCTTAGCAGTTAGCCACTGACTGGTTAGAAGTTGTACATAAGCTTCCAGATCCAGCAGTTTTCACTCTTTACCATTGGATCTGTGTGTGTCTTGGAAACTGTTTTCACAATTAAGAGGGAAACTGTTCATCCAAGGACTAGTATTTTGGAAGTACTTTCTCTCTTCACCCTGAGAAAGCACAGCCTCGAGCATGGAAGTCTTCCCAACCGCCAGAGACAAGTGTGATTTTAGCAGGGCCATCTTAGACTATCTTCTTCCATGATCTCCCTGTTAAACTTATGACTGGTCTCCCTCTGTTGCTATCATCAAGCTGTTATCCTCCTCAGATTGCTCACTACTGAGATTCTTATAGTTTCAACCACATCTTGGGGCATGAATTTCTCCATTCTGTGAGCCACATAAAGTCTCCCTCCCTGCCAGAGCCCAACCTTCTAGTCTTTGAGGTTTGTTTCCCCTCTCTGCCCTGGAAGAACCTCAATTCCAAGGCATGGGAGCTGAAGGAGAACTGGGGAAAACTGTTCTTCACTTACTGCTACATCCATATCTTCTCTGTGGATTCAGTAAAACAGGCTGCCGCCACCCACACAGTGTAGATTTCTGCAGCATAGAGATGTGGGAGACAGAGCAGATGGGATCTGCTGATGTTTACCAGCTTTTACTACCTTGCCAGCATAGATCTTTCACCCCATAGAGATACAAGCCGCCTACTTGACTGCAGCTGTGGAATCCACTCACTCCTTCCAATCTGTCCAGAATAGTTCTTCCACACACAGTGCTGTGAGAGGGATGGGTGCAGCCTCTGGGTCATATGCTTTGACCTGTCATTATTCTTTCCAGTTTCAGTCAAATTTGTTGAATAAATGCCTCCCAATATTGTGTAAGCCCTTTGGTCAATTTCCAGAGACTTTAAAAGATTTTCTTTGAGAGATATATATATATATATTGAGTTGGAGTCTCAGTCTGTCGCCCAGACTATAGTGTCATGGCACGGATTGTGAGGAGATCCTTCCACCTCAGCCTCTCAAGCAGCTGGGACTACAGACTCACACCACCATACCCAATTTATTATTATTGTTGTTGTTGTTGTTGTTATTTGTAAAGATGAAGTCTCACTATGTTGCCTAGGCTGGTCTTTATTCCTGGACTCGAGCAGTCCTCCTACCTCGACCTCTCAAAGTGTTGGAGTTACAGGCATGAGAGCCACCACCCCTGGCTCCTTGATAATTTTGATCAGTTTAACAAGTACTTTTCTAGAAGACAAGATTATCTGAGCTCCTCACACCAGAAAAGAAATTGTGCAAACTTTTTCTGTAAGACTGAGATCAAGGCCAAAGTTCCAGTTGATTGAGAACCAGAACCGAGAAGCTGGGTAGGAAAGTAACAGCCACATCATCAATAGCCTGGATCAATAGAAAAGCAGACAGGAAGAAAATGCAGCCATGACACATACAAAACGTATGTGCTATAGCCAGCCTTGAACTGAGGGTAGGACTATTTTATCTTCATAAGATGTCACAAATGGTTCTGTTTGTATAGCCAACAACAGACTTATAATCCATTGAACTTGCATAGCATCTGCCTTGTGGGAAACATGAGGCTTTCTTTGGCTTCACTCCCTCACCCTGACCACAACCATCAAATGCACATTCTGACACATTCCTAGCCAGCACTAGGGAGAGAAAAAAGATCTCTTGGAGTTTCCTCAGTATGATGGGGAATACAAGACACACATCAGGAAAAAAAATCCAAATTGCATAGAAGAAGCAAGGAAACTAATACGATGTTGATACACAAAGAAAACTAGGTCAGGTATTGGACTAATATGAACTCAAATCTTGGCTTGGTCACTTATTAATTTTGTGACCTTGAGCAAGACATGTAACCTCTCAATTTTGTCATCTTGTTCTAAACTCTAAAATGGGGATATTGATTACTTCACAAGGTTCCTGAGATAATTGGATAATCTGGTCCCTGCTTACCTCCTAAACCCATCCCTTCTTGCTCAATACATGCAAACCACACTGATTTCTTTGCGTCCCTTGAACATTCCAAGCTCTTCCTTGCCTTGAGATCTTTGCACATTATAGTCTTCTGTCTGAAGTTTATCTTCTCCAGTTCTTCGTGAGTCTGACTTTTCTCTCACCCTTTGAATCACAGCTCAAATATCACCTCTGCAAAGTGGCCTACCCTGACAATTCAATTTAAAATATAACAAGACAAACCCCCCCCGATGGTTCCTTACTTTAATTACTTTATCACGTTATCTTATGTTATTTCCTTCATAGCATTTATCAATACCTGAACGCGGAGACAACATAGCTTCATGGGATAATGCCAGACTTCCCGGATTTGACTACTGGCTCTACCATTTTCTAGCTCTGTAACTATGGACAAATTATTTAACTGCTCTGAGCCCAAGTTTCTTTGTAAAATAGGACTAAGTAGTCCTCTGCCTCACAGTGTGAGGAACAACAGATGAAAAATACATGCAAAGTGCTTGGCACAATGCCTAGTACAAGACTTCTCTCAGTGTTGTGGTGCCAGCCTTCCAGATGGCCCTCCAACTATCCTGTATCTTGGTATTCACTCCAGGTTTGGTCTGTGTAATAAGGCAAAAGTGATGGTATATTACTTCTGAGATTAGGTTATAAAAGACTTCATCTTTCATCTTGGGCATTCTCACTCATTTGTGTTCTCTATCTCACTTGGATGACTCATTCTGGGAGAAGAAAGCTAGCTGTCCTATCAAACAGTCCCATGGAGAAATTCATGTGGTATATCAAAAATAGAGGCTTTCCACAACAACATGATTGAGGTTGGCAGCAGATTCTCCATCCCTTGTTGACAGCTTGACTGCAACCTCATGAAAGATACTGGGCCAGAACTATCTAGCTAAGCTGCCCCCAGATTCCTGACCCTCAGAAACTGTTCGAGATAGTAAATATTTGTTGTTTTAAGCTGCTGTGTTTTAGAGTATTTTGTTATGCAACAACAGATAAGAATGCAGCTATTAAATTATATTGCTGGTTTACCTGATTATTATCAGCCCCTCTTCTCTGCTCTATTCCTAGGCCCATTTAGGGGACTGCTGGGTTTAGAGTGAGTACAAGCATTTTTGGGGGAGAGTATGCTTCGAAATTTGGATGGACTTTATTTGATTGTTACTATACTATTTCTGGTGTCATGGAAAGAGCACTGGACTAGGAATAGCAACTGTTTTCACTGGATACCTGAGTGTCTTGGATAAGTCATTTCACATCTCTGAACATTCTCATCTCTCAAATAGAGAAAACAATACCTGCAAGGATAATTGTGAAAATGAAATGAAATAATAGATGAGAAAACCAGTGAGAGAATAAACAATGTCAGGACAACTTCATCAATTTCCCTCTAACATAAAGCATAAGTGCTTTATGTTCTTGCCCACAGATATGTGGAAAAACATCTGCTGAATTTTAAAAATACTCATATCTTATTATTATTAACATCTACCTTGTTATGTGGCATTAAAAACTGTGAGGTAGTTATGCCAGTGTTTTTTCTTCAGCCCTTAATTTGGCTATTCTACAAGTAGCACTCATTATACCGAAGAAAAGATTTTTCCCCCTAATCAACCAAGGCATCATTTTCTTTCAATGATTGTGATTTCCCTCCATTATAGTAATTCCCCTCACTTTTGGCTTGAGTATGCAATTCCTTCTTGCCAGCAAACAGCTCAGTATTGAAATGATGCCTCCACCATTTGAGCAATTTCCTCTTTGAGCAAATAACTGCCCATAATTTGGAATTGACACTTTTTCTTAATGCCCTGGTTGCCACATTCCCGAGCTCGCTGCATGAAACTGATCATATTAAAGTACTCTCTTTAGAGACTGACTGAATAACCTACTTATAGCCACACAATAAAAAATTATGCAGCTGTATAAAGGAATGGGGAATTTTTCTATGAACTGCTTTTAAGTGATCTTCAGGATTTATTATTGGACTCAAAAAGCAAAGTGCAGAGAAAGGTATGCATTATGCTGTCTTTTTTTCTGAGAAAGAAGAATATGAATGTGTATTTTTATCTACATATGAAAACAATACTGAAAAAACAAGCCAAAAACATAAAAATGGCTCCCTAAGAGGAAGGAAAGACCAGGGTGAAAACAACATGGAAGAAAGCTAAACCTATGTGAATGTAATTTATTTTGTATATTTGTCTTTGGAACTATGTAACTGTTTCACAAATCATTAAAAAATTAAATAAAAGAAAACAGAAAAATCATCACTAAACACCCAAGCACAAAATGAAATTGACAGACTTCAATGTACATTGAGATGGTAACCTAACGTTGTATACACAGAAAGAAATTATTTCAAGTGATTGTAAAACACAATAATTTGACGATACAGCCCTAGTGAATATGGGCATTAGGAACAAAAGTAGTTATAAATAAATCTTAAAGCCTTTTCAATAACCATATTATTAGTAATACTATCGATAGCTATGAAACTATATGTCTTAGTTCTGGTTGCTGTAACAAAACACCATAAACTAGGTGGCTTATAAACATCAGAAACTTACTTCTCACAGGTCTGAAGGTTGAAAGTCCAAGATCAGTGTCCTAGCATGATCAGGTTCTGGTGAGGGCCCTGCTCTTGGTTGCAGACAGCCACCTTATCTCTGTATCCTCACTTGGCAGAAAAAGAGCAAGCTGACTGTCTGGCCTCTTCTTATAAGGCCACTAATTCCATTCATGAAGCCTCCATCTGTATGACCTAATTACCTCCTAAAGGCTTCATCTCCAAATGCTGTCACATTGGGATTAGGGTTTTAACATATTAATTTTTGGGGGGGACACAAGCATTCAGTTCATAGCACTATAATAAATATTTCAGAATAAGACAAATAAATAATTTTACAAATGTTATTGGGAACCAAGATTTTCAGAATTTGAGAAAAAAGTATAAATATAAAATGAAATAAAGTAAACCTCCATAATCTTGTATTTGAATTCGAAATGTTAGTATGAATTTATGATGTAGTTTTTCTTAACAAATACTTATTTCATGGCTCTGATAATAGAAAACTCTTAGAAAATATGAACATAGTAGCAAACTAACCATCATAACACACACCTGTTTAGAATGGTTGTTATCAGAGAGTAAAAGATAATAAGTGGTGAGGATGTGGAGAAAAGGGAAACTTTGTACCCTCTTGGTGAAAATGTACAGCCTTTTTGGAAAACAGTGAGGAAGTTTCTCAGAAAATGAAGATAGAACTACTATATGATTCGGCAATCCCACTTCTGGGTATATATCCCAAGGAAATGTTTGCACCCTTATGTTCACTGTGATATTATTCACAATAGTCAAGATATGAAAACAAACTAAATATCCACCAACAGATGATTGGATAAAGAAAATGCAGTGTATGTATGTGCAATGGAATATTATTCAGCCTTTAAAAAGAAGAAAATCTGGCCAGGCTCGGTGACTCAACCTGTAATCCTAGCACTTTGGGAGGTCAAGGCGAGTGGATTGCCTGAGCCCACGGGTTTGAGACCAGCCAGGCAACTTGGCGATACCTCGTCTCTACAATAAATAACAAAACAGCTGGGCGTTGTAGCACATGCCTGTAGTTCCAACTACTTGGAAGGCTGAGGTGGAAGGATCACCAGAACCTAGCAGGTCAATGCTGGGATGGCTGTGAGTGTGCCACTGCGCTCCAGCCTGGGTAACAGAGTGAAACTCCAACTCAAAAAAAAGAAGGAAATCCTGTAAACATGGGTGAACCTGGAAGACATTATGTTAAGTGAAATAAACCAAACACAGAAAGACAAAGACTGCTTGATCTCACTTATACGTGGTATCTAAAAGAGTCTAACTCATAAAGAGCTTGGCAATGTGGGAGAAAAGGGAGATGTTGGTCAAAGGGAAAAAAGTTTCAATTCTGCAAGTCCTGGAGAGCATGGTGTCTACAGTTAATAACACTGTATTGTATATAGCACTTGAAATTTGCTAAGAAAGTGAATCCTAAATGTTCTCTGTACCCAAACAATGGTAACTATTTGAGATTATGGGCATATTATCTGCCTTGATTGTGGTGATCATTTCACAATGCATACATACTAGTATATCAAAATATCAAGTTGCACACCCTAAATACATACAATTTCTATTTTTCAATTATATGTCAATAAAGCTGAAAAAAGAACCAGAAATTATATACCTACTGATGTAATGAAATAAGAACTACACAGAACCATTTATTATGTATATGTACCAAAAACAAATTTGAATTAAGTCTAGACTGTATGTCTAAACTGGATTTCCCTTTACAGGTAATTCAGGGAACACAAGAACACGTATGAATGACACTACAGAACCACAATCAGAAAAAAAAATGTTGAAAGCTCTATGAAAAAAGTGAATAAATGAATCTGTTTTTTTCTAAAACAAAACTAATGAAAAAAATAGTAGAAATTAAATTAAAAGGTTTAAGAATATTTCTGTTTAATGAAGAATAACAGTGACTTCCCAAGTATAAATCTCTCCATATATCCTGCAAAAACAAAATACACACATACATACACATCAAAAATAAAAATAACCATAACACATGCTTTCAGTGTAACTGGAAGACAGAGAACTTTAGACACTTCAAATTACCTGTAAGTGAGCAAATACCAAATCCAGCAGACCTTACTTTGGAACTCAAGCCTGAGGGGAAACTTGGAGCTGAATTACAGAGTGCACATGAAAGAGGAGAAAAGTGTAGGTGTTCTAGGGTTAAGCAAACACAGATAAATTTACCCACAGAAAGAGAAAATATGACCCAAAGTAGGAAAATATTGATGATATCTCCAGAGATTTAGCACATCAAAGCACTCGCCACTTGAAAATCTAAAGGAAGAGAATTAAAATTTCATGGGATGAACTTCTGCTTCTGGGAA
Organism: Carlito syrichta; assembly: GCF_000164805.1. Taxonomy (NCBI): domain Eukaryota; kingdom Metazoa; phylum Chordata; class Mammalia; order Primates; family Tarsiidae; genus Carlito; species Carlito syrichta. The sequence continues at coordinate 556,289 of NW_007258431.1, forward strand.
GATAAAATAGAAGTACCTTGTTCTATTCCTCCCAGTAAATACAGCTAAAACTCCTTGACATTATATATCAAACAAATATAGAACACTCTGCAAAGCAAAAATAAGTCAGACTGGCAAGGGAACCAGAGACTCAAGAAATTAAATAGTGGTGAGTTCCTTACATTTTCTTTTTGCTTTATATATCCCAGAATTTCAGCTGAAGAAGCTGGCAACCTGGCAATGCCAATAGGTTCAAACAAACACACAAAAAATGCCCCAACAAAAATTTTCTCTCTCTAGCCAAGGGACCAGGAAACAACAGCCTAGTAAGAAAGAAAACGTTTAGACAATTACTACTCTACTCCAGTCAAACTTCATCTAAAAATTGTGTTCCCACCTTCACCCTTGTCAGACTGTAATGAAGTAACCCAAACTCCACTAGCGTGATGATATAAAAGAAGGTTGAGATTTCCTCCTCACGTGGCAGAAGTGATCCCACCCCACCCTCCCACAGTGTCAGGAAAAACCATGCATGGACTTTCATTCCCACACCTGGCAGTAAGGAGGCATACCTCTCCATCCTGAGGTGATACCAGGAAAGGCTTAATGAAGAATCCTGGTTTTCACAATGACAAAAGTGGTAAAGAAGTCATTCCACCTAGGAGGCCATGTGGGGAGGAGTAATGAAGCACTCTTATCCCTCCCAGTCAAGGAAGAAGTTGAATCCAAGTGGAAAGCCAGAACTCCCATTCCTATCCAAGAGTAATGGGGAGCCCTGTTCCTTGGTGTTAACAGAACCCAGATGGAGAACCTAGAATTATACCATAACCTGACAGTAATTAATTGGCAGGGTCAGAGAAAGTCAACTAAAATAGATAGTTTGCATAAAATATAGAGTTTATTCATATAATATTCAAAATGTCAAACTTTCAATTTAAAAATCACCCATAATACCAAGAGCCAGGAGGATCTCAAACTTAATTTTTATAAAAAATCAATAAGGCAACCCCCTCAGGTCCCCTCCCACTGTGGGAGATTTTCTGTCCTCTCAATAAATCCTGCTTTTTAAAAAAAAAAAAAAGTCAATAGATGCCAACACTATTATAACACTGATGCTAGAAATATCTGACAAAGATTATAAGCAGCCATCACAAATGTGCTTCGGTGAGAAATTACAGACATACTTGAAACAAATGAAAAAATTGAGAGACTCAAGAAAGAGATAGCAAGTCTCAACAAAGAAATAAAAGATACAAAGAAGAAAAATGTGAATTTTATGACAAAAAATACTGCAATAAAAAATTTAAAACTCATTGGATGGACTCAGCAGCAGAATCAAGAAGACAGAGGAAAGAATCAGTGAACTGGAAAAACAGAACAATACAAATTAGTCAATCTGTCCAATAGCGTGAAAATAATGAACAGAGCCTCAGGGGCCTATGGAACTATAACAGAAGATATAAGATTCATGCCATTAGAGTCCAGTAGGGAGAGGAAAACAAGAAAATGGCTGACAAAGCACTAAAAGAAATAATGACTAAAAACTTCTCACATTTGTTACAAGACAGAACCCTACAAATTTAAGAGGCTGAACAAACCTCAAACAGTACAAGCAGTAGACTCCCCAAGAAATCTATACCAAGACACAGCATAGTCAAGCTCTGGAGAACTAAAAAATAGAAAAGAAAAATCTTGAGAGCAGTGAGAAATGACACACTATCTATGGGAGAAAGGCTATTCAAATGACATCAGATTTTTCATCAGAAACTATGGAGGCCAGCAAAAAACTGGCACAACATTTTTAAACTGATGAATCAAAAGAACCATCAATTCAGAATCCTGTGTCCAGAGAAAATATTCCTCAAGCCAATTATTTACAATACATCTCTTTATATATACATTTGTGTATATATGGGTATGTGTTTGTACACACACATTCATACATAATTTCCTATTGTTTCTGTTTCTCTAGAGAACGCTGAGTAATACAGCATGTGATGGTTAATTTTATATGCCAACTTGACTGGATTAAGAGGTGCTCAGGTAGCTGGTGAAACATTATTTCTGATACTAGATGTGTGTCTGATGGTATTTCTGGAAAAGATTAACATTTGAATCAGGAGACTGAGTAAAGAAAATCCACCTTCACCAATGTTGACTGGCATCACTCAACTGTTAGGAATCGTCTGTTAAGGACCCAAATAGAGCAAAAAGGTAGAGGAAGGGTGAATTTTTCTCTTCACTCTCTCTTCTTTAACTGGAACATCCATTTTTCCTACCTTGGAGCACTAGAGTTCCTAGTTCTCAGGTCTTTAGACTCTGGATCTTACACAACCAGACCCCCTTCTTCATTCTCACCCCCCACTATTCTCAGGCCTTTGGCCTCAGAATCAATTATAATACCTGCTGCTTTGCTGGCTCTCCAGCTTGCAAATAGTAGACTGTAGGAGAGAGGCTTCTTTGCCTCCATAATTGCATGAGCCAACACTCATAATAACTTGGAGAGAGAGAGAGAGAGAGAGAGAGAGAGAGACGAATCTATTGGTTCTGTTTCTCTGGAGAACCCTAACTAGCGCATAGCTTATGTTTAGAGTCATACGAAATTGACAAAGAGTTTTGAAATGTGATTATATTATTTTCCACTTCTACCAGCAGTGTGGGAGATATTCAATTTCTTTTCAATTCTGCAACATTTGATATTGGCAATCTTCTTAATTTTGTCCATTTTGGTGTGTGCGTAGTAGTATATCAATATGGTTTCAACTCAATGACTAATGTTTAACCTATTTATTGGCTATTGGTGGATACTCTTCCGTGAAATGCCTAAGTATTAAGTCATTTTTATTGGATTGTTTATTTTTATTATTGATTTGTAAGAGTTCCTTACATGTTCTAAATATGAGTCATTTGTCAGCAATATATTTTGCAAATATATTTTCCAGTACAATTCAATTGTTTTTCTTTTATTTTCTTTTCTTTTTAGAAAGCAGGATTTATTAAGAGAACAGAAAGGCTCCCACAGCGAGAGGGGACCCGAAGAGGTTACCCTTGTTTGTCTTTTCATTTACTTTATAGTGTCTTTTGATGAGTGGGTGTTGGGAGTGGATGTGATATGGAGAGCAGATGAGCACTGTCACTGTAGCAGGCCTTGAGTAAAAGCTCCAAGCGAAGGCAAGGTCTCGCTTAAAGGCCCCAAGCTCATAGGCAAGGTCTCTCTTAGAAGCTCTGCATCCTAGCCAAAGGCCGGCTGTGAGGGATGCAGCCCGCTACACAAAATGGTGTCTCAGATGCCCATACATCCAGGTAAAGCCTTAGCTACAACAAGATAACTGCGGAACAGCTCACCTTTTAGATAGCAACATAATTCAGTTATACACAGACCTTGAATCCCTTCCAACTTCCCTTGTGCTTGATTATAAAATAAACGTGATGAGCTAGTTCGGGGCCGCTTCTCCTCCATCAGAGGAAAGTGTCCCACGTGGCTCCAGCTTTTCTTTATGTCTCTGTGTCTGTGTCTTTCTTAATCTCTCACTGCTCTCTCTCAGGACCTCAAGGCAGCTGCGCCGGCCACGGCAAGTGGGCATTTTTTTTTATTTCATAAAATACAGGTATCATCTTTATTTTATCATTTCTTTTATACATTTTAGCATGTAATTTTATTGTATTACTTAAATATTTTTATCTGAGATGGACTTGGTTTTTTAAAAATTATTTGAATTGACACATCATTGTACATATATTTGAGGTACAGTGTGATATTTCAATATGTATAGTATGTGTAATGATCAAATCAGGGTAAGGAGCACATCCACCACTTCAAATATTTATTATTTTTTGTATTAAGAGCATTCAAAATTCTCTGTTTTAGAACTTTGAAAATGTGGACTTGCTGGGCTCGGTGGCTCAGCCTGTAATCCTGCGCCTTGGGAGGCTGAGGTGAGTGGATTGCCTGAGCCCGCGGGTTCGAGACCCGCCTGGGCAACTTGGTGAGACCTCATCTCTACAATAAATCAAAAAAGTAGCCGGGCATGGTAGCACGCACCTGTAGTTCCAGCTACTTGGAAGACTGAGGCGGAAGGATCGCCGGAGCCCAGCAGGTCGAGGCTTCGGAGGCCGGGAGCAGCCACTGCACTCCATTCTGGGCGATAGAGTGAGACTCCAACTCAAAAAAAAAACAAGAAAAGAAAATGTGGAATGCATTGTTGTTAACTATAGTGACCCTATAGTGCTATAGAACACTAGAACTTACTTATCCTATCTAACTGTACTTTTGTGTCCATTAACCAACCTTTGAGTATTCATTTCCCAGTCTCCAGTTACTAGTATTCTACTCTCTACTTCTATGAGATCAACTTATTTAAGTGCTTTATGAATTTGAAACTTTGCCTATCCTCCAGTTCATAAAGATAACCTCTTATGGCTTCTTTTAAGAATTTTAAGGGTTAATTTTTTGTTTTAGTTTATGATTCATTTTGAGTAAATTTTTGTATATGGTATAAGACATCTGTCCCCAACCTGTTTGACATCCAAGACCGGTTTCATGGGAGACAATTTTTCCAAGGACATGGGAGTGTGGGAATCGTGTGACATCAAATTCTCATAAAGAGCACACAACCTAGATCCCTCCCCTGTACAGTTCACAATAGGGTTCATGATCCTATCTAATGCTGCTACTGATCTGACAGAAGGTGCAGCTTTACTCCCTCATTCTCACCTGCTGCTGCACGGTGGGGTTCTTAACAGGCCACAGACCCATATCAATCCACTGGTCAGGGGTTGGGGACCCCTGGCATAAGGGATAATTCAAGGCTCACTTTTTTTCAGTATTGATATCTAGTTGTTCTAACACCTTTGTGCCTTTGTCAAAAATCATTTGGTAATATGTGAGTTGGTCTATTTCTTGACTTTATTTTGTTCCATTGATCTATTTTTCTTATGTAGTTACCATATTGTTTTAATTATTGTAGCTTTATTTTAGATATTGAAATCAGACAGTTTTGTTTTTTTCTTCAAGATTATTTTGGCTATTCTATCCAAGGTGTATTACCATATAAATTTTAGAAATATCCTGCCTATATATTTTTTAAAAAGCCAGTTGGAATTTTCATCAGAATTTTGTTGAGAGTAGGGATCAATTTGTAAAGAATTCAAATATTAAAATATTGAGTTTTCTAAGTCATGAATATGTTAAACCCCTTGGCTTATTTAGGCCTTCAGTGTTGTGAGTGCTCAGTGTAGAGAACCCACACACTTTCATTAAATATGCATTTTATATTTTTGATACTTTTGTAAATATTTTTTCATTCCATATTTCAAACATTTGTTGCTTATATATAGAAATACAATTGATTTCTATATAGTGACTTTCTGTCTTGTAACTTTGGATTTTTTTGAGGATTTATATGTAAATAATCATGTTATATGTGAAAACAAAACAGTTCAACTTTTCTTCTTTCTTTCCTTTTTTTTGAGCTGGAGTCTCACTCCATCGCCCAGTTGGAGTGCAGTGACACACTCACGGCCACCCCAGTGTTAATCTGCTGCGCTCCAGCAATCCATCCACCTCAGCCTTCTGAGTAGCTGGAACTACAGGTGCGCACTACCACGCCCAGCTATTTTTTTTTTTTTTTTACTGTAGAGATGAGATCTCATCATGTTGCTCAGGCTGGTCTTCTTTTCAATCTTTGTGCTTTTTATTTATATTTCTTTCTATATTGCACTTACCAGGGCCTCCAGTACAATGCTAAATAGAAACGTTGAGGGCAGTCATTTTTGCCTTGTTTCTCACCTTAAGGGGAAAGCATTTGATATTTACCATTAAGTATTATGTTAGCTGTTGGTTTGTCTAGGTGTCTATTTCAAGTTGAAGAGGTTTCCTAGTTTGCTAAGTTTTTTTTTGTTTCATTCTAAATTGATAATAAGTTCTTTTCAAATTGTCCTGCCTTTGTTGTGATTATCATATGGTTTTAAAACTTTTCTTGGCAACCCCCTCGGGTCCCCTCCCACTGGGGGAGCTTTTCTGTCCTCTCAACAAATCCTGCTTTTAAAAAAATCTTTTAGCATTATGAAGTTGATCGATTTTTGAACATTAAATAGAATTTTGATTATTGAGATAAACAATATTTATTCATAATGCATTATACCTTTTATATATTGCTTGATTATAATTGTTAATTTTATTAGCAGATTTTTGTTTCTATGTTTATGAGGGATATCGGTTTGTAATTTGCTTTCCTTGTAATGTTACTGTCACCTCAAAGCTGGTTATGTAACTTGTAGGACCCAGTGCAAATGAAAATGGGGGGCTCCTTGTTCAAAAAGTTTTTAAAAATACTGCTAAAAGTATTAAAATACCAAAATTTTCCTTTGAAATACTTTATTATATATAAAATGCAATAGAGATAATAATGATACATTAATGTCTCTTAAAGAAACCTCAGCCCTGCTCTTAAGGTTTCCTAACGATTTAATCAGACCCACTCAGATTATCCAGGATAATCTCTCTGACCTAAAATCCATGGAGGGAGGAGGGCCAAGATGGTCAACTGAAGATATCAGATGATGACCTCTCTCAGCAACAGAGTCCGAGAAAAGGATTGAAGCTGGTTCTTCAGAGGTCTGCCTGGATGCCCAAGCTGAGCTTCATCGGATGGACACCTGGGACAACAAAGAACAGGCAACTCCAGGCCCTCACTACCTCCAGAATCCCCTCTTTCCAGAAGTGCACCCTTGGAGAAGGTAGTGATGAATGAATGGGAGAGATTTTACACAGCTCCCATGAACCTCGCCAGTTCTGGCCAAGGGAGAGACAACCCCAGCACTTCCCCCACATCCCCTCCTGCCAAATGAAGGAAGATTCCCGGAATCAGGACAGAGGCACCAATTGGGTCCATGTGGAGCCTGGAGAACTCCAGTTCCTGATGAGTCCTAGCACTGGCTGCCACCTTGCGTCCCCCACTCAACCCCCCGCCTCACCATGAAGAAGCCCCATGGGACACACTCTTGCACAAGTGGTCTGCGACTCATTGTTCTCCCCCCTCCCTCCCACTCTAGCCCCCAACCAGGGTGAGGCGCCTACTTTGAAGGCATTTCTCCCATCACACTGGCATTCATCTGGGACTCAGTTCAGGGCTGCAGACGCGATTTGCCCCCAAGTGGTAACCATAACTACTTCTGCCCCTCCCATGGAGGAGGGCGTAAACTAGAAGGTGGAGCACTTGTGTAACTTCTAGCAAGTCAGGACCCCGGTGCCCGGGCGAGGAGAGGCTGTCTTATCTTTCCCAATTTATATTTGGGTCGGTGAGTCACAGGACTTTTTCCCAGCCGCTGGCAGCCCTCCAGCCGTAGCCCGCCCATTTGTGTGCTGAGGGGGAAATGCAGGGTGTCCTCCGGGAAGTCAGTGTCTTGCTTACAGGTCCTGTAAAGAGGAGTGATGTCGCTTAGGTAGGATGAGACCGCTTTACGCCCACCTGATCACCTGTGCTAGAGTTAACCTGTGGGACCTCTCCTGGCCGCTTGCCAACCATGCTGATGTGACTCCTGGGCTGGGGAGGAAGGCGCCAAAACTCCTAGGTAGCCAGGGACCCTGGAACTTGTGCTGCAATATGGGGAAAGCACCTGAGCTGGTAGAAAGGACTTGCTCCACTTCCACCACATTGTGCTGGTGAAGCAGTGCCAGCCAGTTTGCCCCCAGGTCGACATCCTTGCTGCTGCCTCTGCCCCTCCCACAGGCAGATCAGAGAAGGGAGGTCAACTCCACAACTCCTAACCAGCATCTTGCCCCCATCCCTGACACTGCAGGTCAGGAAGGAGGCAAGGGCACAGGCCGCTGCTACACACCCATAGATCCCACACCAGACACATGCCCCACAGCTCTCAAACAGGCAGGAACCCCTGGCACCACAAAGCTTCCCTACCTCATCTGATCACAACAGCTTTGGAGCCGAGCTCCCCGTGGTGACAGCCTCAAGAGTCACCGTGGGACCCCTTTCCCCTGAAACAAAGCTGCCACCCTCTCTACCTCTGCAGCTTCTAGGCCAGGGAGAGAACGGGGAGGCAGGTCACCAAAGAAAACCAATAGACCATACTCAGCACACACCACAGACAATCATAATTCAATAAATGTAATTCACTACATAAACAGATGTAAAATCAACAACCACATGATTATCTCAATAAATGCAGAAAAAGCATTTGATAAAATCTAACATCTCTTCTTGATAAAAAACCTTCAAATACCTAGGCATTGAAGGAAAAGTCATCAAAATAATAAAAGTTATCTCTGACAAACCCACAGCCAACATCATACTTAGCAGGCAGGAGCTGAAGTATTCCTCCCAAGAACTGAAACAAGATAAGAATATTCATTCTCACCACTCTTGTTTAACATATACTGGAAATCTTACCCAAAGCAATCAGGCAAGAGAAAGAAATTTTGGTATCCAAATAGGAAAATAGGAAGTTAAATTATCTCTATTTTCAGATAATATGATTCTATACCTAGAAAACCCTATAGATTCCACCACACACACAAAAAGAAAAAATGCTCACAAAACACCTAGCATTGATAAATGACTTTAGTAAAGTTTCGAGATACAAAATCAATGTGCAAAAATCAGTTGCGTTTCTGTACACCAACAACAAATAGACTGAGAACCAAATAAAAAATAATCCAATTCACAATAGACATGAAAAAATACCTTGGAATTATTCTAACCAAAGAGGTAAAAGATCTTTATAATGAAAACTGCAAAACACTGCTCAAAGAGATCAAAGATGGCATAAATAAATGGAAGAACAACCCATGCTCATGAGCCGGAAGACTCAATGTCATCAAATGTCCATACTACCCAAGCAATCTACAGATTTAACACAATCCCTATCAAACTACAAGCAACATGTTTCAAAGACCTAGAAAAGACAATCCTTAAATTCATATGGAAGCAAAAAAAGAGTCCAAAAAGTTAAAGCAGCCCTCAACAAAAAGAGCCAAGTTGGTTGCATCACTCTCCCAGACTTCAGACTTTACTAAATGGCTACAGTAACCAAAGCAGCATGGTGCAAAAATAAACACACAGACTAATTGAAAACCCAGAAATAAAAACACAGATCTACAACCAACTCATCATTGACAAAGCTGACAAAAACAAACATTGGGGAAAGGAAATTCTATTTAGCAAATGGTGCTCAGAAAATTGGCTAACCACATGCAGAAGACTGAAACTGGACCCCTACCTATCACCATATATGAAAAATAAATCAAAATGGATCAAGCACTTAAACATGAAACCTCAAACTATAAAAATATTAGAAGAAAACCTGGGGAACAGCTTCCTGGACATCAGCCTAGGCAATTAATTTATGGCCAGGTCTTCAAAAGCACATGCAACAAAAACAAAAATTGACAAATGGGACCTTATTTAAAATTTGTTACATAGGTATATGACATGAAGGCAAGTTTTGAGCTTCTGATGAACCCACCACACCCCGTGGTAAGCATGGCACTCAGTGGGTGATTTTGTGCTAAAAAACGTCTGCACCATAAAAGAAGCCATCAAGAGAGTAAAAAGACAACCCACCAAATGGGAAAATATTTGCAAACTATGCATCCAACAAAAGCTTAACATTCAGAATCTATAAGGAATGCAAATAAATCAGACAGGAAAAAGCAAATAGCCCCATTAAAAAGTGGGTTAAGGACATGGACAGACACTTCTCAAAGAAAGACATATCAGCAGCCAACAAGTATATGAAAAAATACTCAGTATCACTAATCATCAGAGTAATGCAAATAAAAACTACAATGAGATACTGCTTCACACTGGTCAGGATGGCTATTATTAAAAAGTCAAAAAATAACAGATGTTGGTGAGGCTGCAGAGGAAAGAGAATATTTGTACACTGTTGTGAATGTAAGCTAGTTCAACCTCTATGGAAAGCATTTTGCAGATTTCTCAAAGTACTAAAAATAGCATTACTATTCGACCCAGCAATCTTGTTTCTGGGATTATATCCAAAGAAACACAAATCATTCTGCCAAAAAGACACCAGCACTGGTATGTTTATTGCAGCACCATTCACAATAGCAAAAACATTGAACCAGCCCAGATGCCCTTTGAGTGGAGTGGACTGGATAAAGAAAATGTGGTACATATACATGATGGAATATTATGCAGCCATAAAGAAGAACAAAATCATGGCCTTCACAGCTACGTGGATGCGGCTGGAGACCATCATAATAAGTGAATTATCACAGAAACAAAAAACTGAATACTGCATATTCTTACTCATAAGTGGGTACTAAATACTGGACACACACAGGCACAAGGGTGGGGACAACAAATACTGGGCATTGCTAAAGGAGGGAAGGGGATTAAGGGATACAAAATCACCCATTGGGCACCGTGCTCACCACTGAGGATGGTGGGCTCAAACCTTGCCTTCCCGTCATATACCTATGTAGTAAATATTCACATGTACCCTATGAGTCTAAATTTTAAAAATGGATTATGGGCTTTAAGTGCATCTGCAATGATACATGATATATGAATGATAGATAAACTTAAAATTATTTTAAAATTGGTGTCACAATTTTATATAATACAAAATAATATTTTATGAATGTGATATTTTGATTCACCATATGATTTTTCTAAAAATTAGTTATTAGATCCTCAAAATTTATATCTTTGCAACCTAAATTTAATTGCTATAATGAAAGCAACATGCACTTTTTGACTATGATAGTGATGGAATAAATTTCTGATAAATTATTTTGAAACATAAATTGTATTACACTTAGAGCTGATGATTCTTGCAAAATAATTTTAATAGCAAGCTATAACTCTTCATACAAATCAGTTTTTTGTGTGAATTTAATTTTAAACATATATATATATATACACAATGGTGTATTAAGTAAAATTCTTAAAATATCATGTCCTAGAATCTGTATCGATGTTTTTAGGTGAGCCCATTCAAATCACACGAGCACCATTAAATGCAGAGAGTTTTCTCCAACTAGTAGTGGAAGAGGAAGTCAGAGGGATTCGAAGCATGTGGGGTGGGCAAGTTGACATGATGGATCATGGTTGTTCCACTATAAAGTTGACTTTTCCCCCATTTGGAAGCAAGTCACTAACCTGCTCAATCTCAAGGAGTGGTGGTGATGATAATTAAGCTCCAACTTCCAAGAGGGGAGAATTTACGTAAATTATGTCAAATTTCTTTTGTAAGGAAGATTTATCTCTATTCCCCCTTTTACTCATGTGTTCAATCATTTATTTATACCAGTTAAGACTCAAATATATGTGTTTTATATCTTGGGTTATAATCCAGTACTATATGATTTACTTTGTTCAGATTTGTCCATCTTTGGTCATTGAAACTCTTTCATTTGTATTGTCCTGGAATCATTGTTTTCTATATAATGATTTTTAAGTCTATTCACATTTATTGATGTGACTGTTTAAGTCAACTCTGTCATACTGTTTAATTTCATATTTATTGTATCACACTGGTTAAATTGGAGAAATCAAACAAGTAGGTTGTGTGTGTGTGTGTGTGTGTGTGTGTGTGTGTGTGTGTGTGTGTGTGGAGAGAGAGAGAGATTTGTACATTAATTGGTTTATGCACTTGGGAAACTAAGCAAGCCTGAAACCCTTGGGGCAACCAGTCACAAAGGGCAGATCACCGCCAAGCTCAGACTCCACAGGCGTAGGCCAAAGCTATTGTCCCCAGGCAGAATTTCTGTCTCTTTGAGAAACTTCAGCCCTGCTGTTAATGCTTCCTAATTGATATAGTCAGACTCACTTAGATTATCCCGGATTATCTCCCTTACTTAAAATCAATGGATTAAGCACTTTAATTGCATCTGCAAGAACTTTTTACAGTGACACCTAGATTACTGTTTGATTGAATAACTGGGGACATTAGTCTAGCCAAACTGACACATCACAAGAGCTGTCACGCTGTGCGTATATTTACTGTGTTTGTGGGCTCTTTTCTTGTCTTGGTATTGAGGCAGGTTTGTAATTTTATTATAGTGGTTGCCTTTATACTACTGTTTTTTAACAATACCCTTATTCTCCTTTTCCTTACTTAACCTTCTACTATATGGTTTGTCCGATTCACTGTTTATTTAATATGCTTTTACATCTGTGCATTTCATATGCAACAATAAAGCAGAACTAATATTTAAAATAGTAATTAAAGGAAAAATATTTCCAGAAATAAAAGAAAATATTTATTTTCATTCTGATATAGCCAACCACATACCTGGGAAAATTGATCCAGAATGGTTAACATCAATAAAAATCTCAGTGCCAACCATTAAGCTTTAAATGTAAAGAAATGGGCCGGACTCTGTGGCTCAGCCTGTAATCCTAGCATTTTGGGAGGACGAGGCGAGTGGATTGCCTGAGCCCACTGGTTCGAGAACAGTCTGGGCAACTTGGCGAGACCTCATCTCTACAATAAATTAAAAAAAAAAAAATTAGCCGGGCATGGTAGCACCCGCTTGTCGTTCCAGCTACTTGGAAGGCTGAGGCGATAGGATCACCAGAGCCCAGCAGGTTGATGCTGGGGCGGCTGTGAGTGTGCCACTGCACTTCAGCCTGGGCGACAGAATGAGACTTCAACTCAAAAAAAAAAAGAAAGAAAGAAAGAAAAGAAAAGAAAAAAAATGACATTCAGGACTTCTTGGCAACAACAACAAAAAAGTTTAAATAACTTTAAAAGAATGAAAATCAGTTTAGCATCAAACTGCAACATGGAAAACAGGAACATTGGACAACATTTTCAAGAAACTCAAAGAAATACAGTATGAACCAAGTATTTTATATTCAGTCATCTTTCAGTTATCAACTACAATTCAGTCCTCATTTCTATGATGATTTTGTCTTTAATTACTTTCTTGAATTGAGTCAACTCTTATTTCACATCTTTTTGTTTTTATATTCACTTCTGCTGTGAGCTTTGAATTTCTCATTTAAATATTTTTACTGTTTATTGTTGTATCACAATTTTCTTTTGACTCATGCTTGATTTGGAGAGAAATTTTTATCACTGAAATGTTTTGATTCTAGTATTCTTATTTCATTCACAGTGTTTTTTATGACTATTGACAGCTGCTTTCTATTTATTTTTAAACAAAATATTTCCCTGGACAATAATAAAAGTTGATGTAGAGGTGATAGGTTTCTTTGGTCAAGAGTGCCCTTTACTATGGTTTTTTTTTAATTTTTAAATTTTAAAGATGTGGGGTACAATTTAGGGTCAGGTATACAAATGTTCATTATGCAGGTACCCTTGCTGATGAGGTGTGCTCCCCTACAGAGTGGTTTTTTTTTTTTTGGTGGTGGTGATGGTGAGGATGGTGTTGATGGTTGTGGCATGTTTTTAGATTTGTCATTCTCTTTTTATTGTTTCTACAAGATTTTTAATTCCCTCCTCTTGCATTCTGCTCTCCTTCATCATCCAGTCTTTTTATTTAGTTTTTAAATGTCCACTTTATTCCATGTAACACGTAACCAGATATAATTTACATCTGAGGAAGAGATGGCCCATGAGATTAATCTATAATAAAACACTCTAAGAAATGTAGTCCAATGTTATACATTTCCAGGTAACCCTTGACAAGTGTATCACAATACAGAAATATAGGTATTACTACATTTTACATAATATAAAAGGGAAGTATCAATAAACTTTAAAAAGTAGTAAATTCACCTGTCCCTTAAAATGTGGGTATGTAATTGTTACAAAGTCATAGTAAATGGTTTATAAAATGTAATTTTATTGTATGTTACTCTGCTGTTACATCAGGCATAACATTTTCACAAGGCTCTTTTGGGACTGCAATCAACGATTAGCAACACACAATAGTGGTCCAACTCTCTAAATAACAATCACTAGACAAACTGGACACCCTCTCACATGTGCACAAATCTGCATGGAAAAGTACTAAAGTTTTAGACTTGGACTTGTGTACTTTATTTCACCTTTCTAGTGTATGAAGAAATGACATCCACTTTAATTTGCCAAAAGCAATGCTTGTATTCTGGCAGTAACATGCTACTTCTAGTACATAGTAAAGTGAACACCAGAACTACAAAGTCAGGAGGTGTAAGTGAATTTTTATTTGGGAAGGGAAGTTGATCATCCAGTCTTAAGGGGTTCTCCCCTTCTAACTTGTCCCTTTTCCCCAGAAGTGGCAGTTTCCTGAGACATCCTCATATGTTCCAGGAACTTTTAAATTAAATTTTGTATGTTGAGATAATTATAGATTCATCTGTGTGTGTAAGAAATGATATGGAAAGATCCTGTGTACCCTTTACCCAGCTTCCCCCAGTGGTAATACCCTGAAAAAGCATAGAAACTACTATAATTAGGATGATTATATAGATACAGTTAAGAAGCAAAACATTTCCATCACCACAACGATCACTCATGTTGTTCTTTTGTTTTTTTTTTTTACTTTATTTTATTCTAGAGATGTGGGATACAAGTCAGGCTTAGGCACATAAGTAATCGACATGCATGTGAAACTGCTTTATGTGAGGAATTTCCTTTTGGAAGACGTCTTGTTGAGTTAGGTCCCTACTCTTTTGTTTAAAGGAAATTCTGGCTCCATGGTTGCATTCTAGTATGTAGTGTGGTCCCTACAATTGGGGACTCTATGGGTAGACAAACGTCAAATGAATGCAGACTCTAACCTTTGAGGTCACTTTATCAGCTCTGCACCTTGTATGCTGGCTATGCAATCTCTGTGTTGAAATGTCTTGCTGACTGTGGTTTCAGATTTTTTGGAGGCCGTCAGGTACTGTCTCAATGGCCCTGTACTGACACGTTTACATCTCCATATTTGAGGGTCTTGATAGGAAAATAATCTGAACGTTGTAACCTGGCTCAAACCATGAGTCTACTGGCCAGTGGTTTATGGAAGATCCCAGGAAAATTCCCCCCACTGTCAGAATCCCACTCCAAACCCATTTGTTCCAAGGCCTTTTTGAAGACCTAGTCTGAAAAGGGGAAATGCTAGGTTTGAGGAATCCAGGAATACAGTCAACAGTCCAAATGACAGGTATTAATGCATAGGTCAACATGACTAATTTCTACCGACCAGGCATCTTCTGCTATACTTGAGTGGAGATCACACTCACATCCAAGGGAATGCCATGAAGCAAAGGACAGGAAAGTGAGGGGATGCTCTCCTTTCTTCAGTCCTTATTTATGTGCATTGGTTGGAGGAGAAAAAGCTTAGAGACGTCTTTCTTTTGCCTCTCTCCCTCTCCAGAAGGGTAACAGGCCATCTGGCTATCTGCAGTATGCACTCCTCGAGTGCATCCTGAGACACGGGAACCCCTTTGATCCTCAGACTTTAAACAGTGTCTTAAATTATTTTGCACCCAGGAGTGGCCAAATTAAAAGTTGCAGGATGGAGAAACCTGGGCTCCAGAGGGAAGTATCGATTACAGTACGATCCTGCAGCTAGACAATTTCTGTAGATGCCAGGGCAAATGATCCAAGGTCCCATATGTACAGGCTTTCTGCACGGTATGAGAAAATCCAGACCTTTGTCAATGCTGCAGAATAGATTCAGCCCCCCCTAGTGGTCATCTCAAGGGACGGTCCCAATGGACCGAGGATCACAACCCCAGAGGTACCACTGGGGAAGGCATCAGCTCATGAGGCCTCTCCACCTGGTCCATTATGCCCTCCTTATTCAGATCCTGCTTGTATTTCAAACCGTCCCCACTCTAAAAAAACCTCACTATAGATAAGTTCTTGTGTTACTTATGCACCTACAAGAATGCTTGGTGCATATGGCCCTAGTAAGGGACAGGTACCCTTTTTCCTACGAGACCTGAAACAAATTAAGGAAGATCTTGGAAGGTTCTCAGATGACCCTGACAAGTATATAGATACTCTCCAGAATTTAGCACAAGTATTTGGCTCTCCTGGAAGGACATTATGCTGCTCTTAGGCCCTGTGGTCTAATGATCACTGAGAAGCAAGCAGCCCTGCAAGTGGTAGAGAAGTTTGGAGAAGAACTTTGCATTTCATATAGTGCCAGAGAATGGGAGGAGTCCTATCCAATAGGCTTTTTTTTTTTTTAGTGGAGTCTCACTTTGTCGCCCAGACTGGAGTGCAGTGGCCACTCCCGGCCACCACAGCCTCGACCTGCTGGGCTCCAGCGATCCTTCTGCCTCAGCCTTCCAAGTAGCTGGAACTACAGGCGCGCACTACCACACCTGGCTAATTTTTGATTTATTGTAGAGATGAGGTCTCGCCAAGTTGCCCAGGTGGGTCTCGAACCCGCGGGCTCAGGCAATCCACTCACCTCAGCCTCCCAAAGGAGCGGGATTACAGGCTGAGCCACCGAGCCCGGCTGGCATATTTTCAATACCATTAGAAGACTCTAAATGGGACCCTGTTAGTGACTTGGGAGAATGAAGGAGGAAACATTTCCTGGTATACATACTGGAAGGCTTGAAGAAAAATAGAACTAAACCTCTCAATTATTCCAAGTTAGCCATGATAGACCAGGGGGTCAATGAGAATCCCTCAGCATTTCTGGAAAGGCTAAGAGAGGCTTTGGTTAAGCACACCTTCTTAGACCCTGAATCAGCCAAATGTCAACTAATCTTAAAAGACAAGTTCATTACTCAGGCAGCTCCAGGTATCAGGGGGAAACCACAGAAGCAGGCCATAGGACCAGATAGTACTTTAGAGAATCTCCTGAAAGTAGCCATGTCAGTCTTTCATGACAGGGATCAGGAGGTAGCTCCGGAAAAAGAGAGGAGACAGAAGACAAAGGCAAGAGCTCTAGTAGCTACCTTACAGGTGTATACACCCCAGAATTCCCAAAGTGCACCTGCTAACTGTAATGGATACAGCAAGCTAAGACATTAAAGAATAATGGCGTGCCAACGTGGAGGGTTGCAGGACCAGAGGGACAAAAGAGGCATCTCAATTTGGCAGTCACCATTAGTGACAAAATGCCAACAGCTCACCAGAGACCTGCTAAGGGATGGTGTCTGTTGCCATAGGTACACTCTGCAGGGGCACTAGAAGCCTAGTTGTCCCAAGGAGGTCTAAACCTCCAGGACCTTGCCCACTGCAGGTCAAAGAGCCATCAGGAAGCAGTGACACTGTCCTGAAGAGAGGCAAGAACACCTAGCTCAGGAGTGATGGCCACTGAGTAGGCCTGGAGATCTGTTACAGTGCCTGGCATAGTTCGCAATCACCACAACAACCCCCAAATGAATGTTAGGATGCTGGAACCCAGATTAATTTCTGAATCAACACAGGTGCCAACCATTTGTTCCTGGCCACCCATGTTGGATTATAGCTTTGCTGTAATTAAAGTTGCTAAGGGTTTATTCAAAGTGTAAATGTGAAAGGTTATATAGAAAGATGACGGGGAGAAGCCAGAAAAGCACAGAAAAGATGCAAAGAAATTTGTTGGTCAGGAAGGATACAAAGGGCAGAATCAAAGGATAGGAAGGAATCTTGTATGGAAAATTTTTGTCCTGAAATGAAATGGATGGATATTTAAAGGAAGGCAATTATAGGACAAAAGTATAGAGGATTCATTCATGTCGACAAGTGGTATGTCATAGAATGGTATATGGAACTCAGGAGACTTGGTACTAGTGAAGGCCCCTCCCTCTCTTTCCCTTTCTTTGAACCCAGATTAGGAAGGATCCTGTGCTGTTCTCTCCACCCTGTCGGCAGTTAGGGTCACCAGAATAGAATCAGACTAGAGTGAAAGCCTAGAATCCTAGAAAAGTATCCAGAATCGAACTAAAAGATCATACAATATAAGTGCTAATAATTAACTTTCCATGGATATTCTCCTTGTAGTCCTACCTATACTTGCTGCCTTTTTAAAAAAAAAAAATCTTGGTTTGTACCATTAAACGCTTCTGTCAAGGACCTCTTCATTCTGAACGCCCATGGGATTGTTTTCTTTTCTAGAAGTTTCCCTCACTGGAGTGAGCAAAATGCCTAATCTATTTTGCTACTACCTATTTTTATCATCATTAGTCCTAGCTTCCTATAAACATCCCCTTTCTCCCTCCATTACTACTTGACTCAACAGGGTAATTATTCAAACTGTTGGATATGACCACAGGGGGTACCTTCTCTTACTCTCCCCCTGATAGCTCTACCATTGTCTCTTGAGCAGATAGGAAATCTCAATGGTTCCTGGTATGAATTCACTGCCCTACAAGAAGCAGTGAAACCCAACCAGAAAGCTTCCTATTCAATTATCTATTTCACACTTGGGCGGGTTGTGGTTGTTTATGCTTTCCAATTAATTGTTCTATTTTATCTAAGTTTTCAAATTCATGTGTGTACAGTTCATATTATCTCTATTATGTTTTTAATGTCTGTCAATTGTTGTGTATAGCAATTGTTTATTCCCTTTTATTGTATGTACGTACAACAGCATAACAATTCTCTCACTGAAGCTTATCTGGATTGTTTCCCCTTTTTTGAGTCAAGGTCTCTCTCTGTCATCCAGACTAGAGAGCAGCGGCACAGATCACAGCTTACTGCAGCCTCGACCTCCTGGGCTCAGCTGACCCTTCTGCCTCAGCATCTTGAGTACCTGGGACTACAGGTGCGTGCCACCATGCCAGGCTAATACTTTGATTTTTTTGTTGAGACGAGGTCTTGCTGTGATGCCTAGGTTGGTCTCAAATTTCTAGACTCAAACAATCTACCAGCCTCAGCCTCCCAAAGTGCTGACATTACAGGATTGAGTCACTATGCCCAGCCTGTTTCCAATTTTCAAGTATCACAAATAAAGTTGGTATGAAGATTTGTTTGTGCATTTTTGTATGAACATAAATTTTTATTTCTGGGGAATAAATGCTCAGGAGTATGACTCTGTTTATATGGCAAGCATATGTTGTTGTTTTTTAAAGAAATTGTCAAACTATTTCCCAGAGAGGTATATATTCCCACCAGTGATGTATGAAAGATTCCGTTTCCCCACACTCCTGACAGACTGGGTATTGTCATTTTTAACTTTAAACTTATAATATGTGTATAGTGGTACCCTATCATGGTTTTAATGTGTGTTACACTAATGGCTAATGATGTTAAATATTTTTTATGTATAGTGTTAGCTGCAGATGTTTGGTAGATGCTCTTTATCAAGTTGAGGAAATTACCTTACATTCCTATTTTTTTCTGAGAGTTTTATCATGAATGAGTGCTGAAATTTGTCAAATGCTTTTTATGCATTGATTCATATGATTATATGACTTTTCTTCTTTAGCCTGTTAATATAGTGTATTACATGGATTAATTTTTAAATATTGAACTGGCCTTTTAGTCCTAGATTAAACTCCACTTGGTCATGGTGTATACTTTTTAAAATATATCACTGAATTTTATTTACTAAAATATTGGCAAAGATTTGGGGATTTATATTTATGAGAAGTAGTTATAGTTTTCAGACTTTATCTGGTTTCAGTATCAGCATAATATTAGCTTTATAAAAAGAAGTATTCATTATTCTTTTATTTTCTGGAATAAATTGTATAAAATTGTTCATTTTTCTTTAAACATTTAGTCAAATTCTCCAGTGGAATCACCAGGGCTTGGAAATTGTTTTTGAAACTTTGAAATTAAGATTTTGTATCCTTAATTGTTATAGGACTATTCAATTGCCTGTTTCATATTTGGGGCATTGTGATTGTTTATGCTTTCAATTAATCGGTCAATCTAATCTACATTTTCAAACTTATGTGTGTAGAGTTGTCCATATTATTATTTATTGTAGTTTTAATGTCTACACAGTCTAACATGATATCCCATTTCATTCCTGATATTGATAATATATGGGGTTTTTATATTTTGTTTTTGTCAGTATTTCTGGAGGCTTGTCACATTTATCACTCTTAAAAGAAGCAGCTCTGTGTTTCATTGATTTTGCTACTGCTTTTCTGCTTTTAATGTCATTGATTTCTGCTCTTGTCTTTATTATTCCCTCTTTTCTGCTTGTTTTGGGTACATTTTGCTCCTCTATATCTAGTTACTTGAGTTGGAAATTTAGATTATTGATTTGTGATATTTCCTCTCTTCTAAAGTATTCATCTGTTGCTATGCATTTTACTCTCAGAATTGTTTTAGTTGTGTTCCACTGTGTATTTTCATTTTTATTCAGTTGATTGTTTTTTGTATTTTAAAACTTTTTGTTGTATAACTTCCTCTTTGGTCCATGAATTACTTAAGTATGTCATTTACTTTTCAAATATTTAGAGAATTTTGTTATCTTTTTGTCATTTTTACATTTTTATCATTGCAATTGGAAGACAGTCTGTATAATTTCAATTTTTAAATATTTTTGGATTCTGTGTAGACACAGAATATTGTCTATCTTGGCATATGTTCTGTGGACACTTGAAAAGAATGTGTATTCTGCTGCTGGACAGGATGTTCTACAAATGTCAATTCGATCCCGTTGGTTGGTGGTTGTGGTGAGTTGTTCTATTTCCATATGGATTTTCTGTCTAACTTTCTACAGTTATTGAGAGAGGAATGTTGAAATCTCTAACTATAATTGTGGACTAGACTGCCTCTCTTTTCAGTTCTATTAGTTTTTGTTTCGGGTAATTTGTGGCTCTGTTGTTTGAAGCATTTAGGGCTGCTTTGCCTTCTTGGTGTATTAACCACTTAATCATTATATAATGTCTCTCTGGCGCTTACTTTTGCTCTGGAGTCTACCTTATCTAATATGTGCAGAGTGGTAAAAATTTTGAGTCACCCAAAGAACACATTCCCAGCTGAAGTTGTGCAACATAATGCTTCACCCTTTTGTTTCAGCTTTGGTACAGAGATGATCAGAGGATGGAGATAGTAGAAGGACAATACAATGTAGGACAAACAGCTCTGGTTCTCGGGCCGGTTGGACAGATGGGGTTTGAATCCTATCTCTGACACCCATTGGTGTTCAGCCTTGGGCATGTCACTTAACATTTCTGAACCATTTTTTCTCTTTTGTAAAATAAAGAAAATAGATTCTATAGGATGAACTGTATTTATGATTTAAGATTATAATCTATGACAGATACTTACAAATGTGTATTGAGAGCAATAAATATGTAGTTGCTCCTAGTACCATAAATTGGACTTTCTCTAAATTAAAGTATATTCTCTTTGAATGGCACCAAAAAGAAAATTAGGCCAACAAATATATGGGAAAAAATGATCAACATTACTAATCATCAGAAAAATGCAAATCAAAACCATAATGGAGTTTTATCTCATGCCAGTTAGGATGGCTGTTATCAAAAAGACAAAAAATAACAAATACTGGTGAGGATGCAGAGAAAAGGGAACTCATATACTGTTGGTGGGAAAGTAAACTAGTACAGTAACTATGGAGAACAGTATGGAAATTCCTCAAAAAACTACAGATAGAACTATCATATGATTCACCAATTCCGCTACTGGGCATTTATCCAAAGGAGAGGATATCAAAATATCAAAGAGACATTTGTACCCCCATGTTAATTGCAGCACTATTCATAATAACCAATATATGAAATAAACCTAGGTGTTCAACAACAGATGAGTGAATAAAGAAAATGTGATATATACGCTCAATGAAATACTATTCAGTCAGAAAAAAAATGAAATCCTGGCATTTGCAGCAACGTGGATGGAACTGGAAGACATTGTGTTAAGTGTAACAAGCCAGGAACAGAAAGCTAAACACCACCTGTTCTCACTCCTATGTGGAAGCTAAAAAAAAAAAAGTTGATCTCATAGAAGTAAAAAGTAAAACAGAGGGTACTAGAGGTTAGGAAGGGTAGAGGGAGAAAAGGAATAGGGAGGGATTTGTTAAAGGATGCAAAATTACAGATAGGAGAAATAAGTTTTAGTGCTGTATACCACTGTAGGATGACTATAGTTAACAATAATATATTACATATTTTCAAATAACTAGAAGAGAATATTGAATGTTCCCAACACAAATAAATGATAAATGTTTGAGATGATGGATGTGCTAATTGCCTTGATCTGATCACTGTACCTTCATTATCTGTATCAAAACATCACTATGTACCCCATGAATATGTACAATTATTATTTGTCAATTAAAAGATTAAATTAAATTTTAAAAAGGAAAACTAAATGGTAAATCACACATTAAGAGAAAGTATGTGAAAAACAAATATCTGAAAAGGAAGTTGTATCCAAAATACATAAAGCTCTCTTATAACAATAAAATAGGCAAAATATTTAACAGTCATTTTACAAAAGAAGATAATTTGGTTGACAAAGGACAATATTGAAAAATACTCAACACTCACCAAAATTAAAAGATTGCTAACATGAAATGGTAACAAGGATGTGGAGAATCAGGTAATCTCATCAATTGCTAAAGGGAATGTTAAGTGATATAACCACTTTGGAAAAGAGATTAAGGACATTTTACAAAGTTAAACATACGTTTATGATATAAGTCAGCAATTAAACTTCAACATATTTACCCAAAAGAAATAAATGCATATGTATACACAAAGACATACATAAATGTTTATAGTGCCTTTATTCATAACAGTAAAATACTGGAAAAAACCCAAATGCTCATCAACAGGTGAATGAATAGACAATGTTCTGTGTATCCATGCAATAGAATGCTATTCAACAATTAAAAGAAGCATAGTACAGAAACATGCCACATGGATGAATCTCAAAAACATTCTGCTGAGTGCAAGTAGAAGCAAAATAATGCATAGTATATCATTGCAATTATATGCAATTCTAGAAAAAGTAAGCTGTAGTGAAAAAGCAGACCAGTGATTGTCTGGAGTTAGGAATGAAAGAACTGCCTGCAGAGGGGAACAAGGGAATTTGGGGTGAAGGAGTAATTGTCCTATATTTTAATTGTGTTGGTTACACAGGTGAATACACTTGTCAAAATTCATCAGGCTGTACACTTTAAATCAGTCTTTCATTTTATGTAACTTATAATTCAATCAATTTAATTTTTTAACAGTGAGCAAAATACTTGGATAGGCATTTCTCAAAAACTGATATCCAAATGGTCAATAGGGCATATGAAAAAGGTGCTCGATGTCAATACTTATCAGGTAAATGCAAAATAAAACCACCAATGAGTTATAACTACATGACCATAAGAATGACTACAATTAAAAACACTGACAATAGTAGGTGCCAGCATGGAAGTTGAACAGCTGAAACTTTGATATATTGCTGGTATGAGTGAAAATTAGTTTAATTACTTTGAAAAACTATTTGGCAGAAAATAAGGAAATGACCCATATGCCTACTCTACAATACAATCATTCCACCCCTAGATATATTTTTCAAGAAAAATGAGTACATGTGTTAAAAAAAAAATATGGACGAGAATGTTCTCAGTGGTTTTATTCATAATAGTCTCAAACTGAAAACAACAAACATTCCATTAACAGTATAGGGGGGAAATGCCAAAATCATATAATCGAATACTACGCAGAAACATAGACTACTAGTACATGCAACAATATGGATGAATCTAACGGAAATATATTGAGTGAAAGAAGCAGAACAAAAGAATACAAACTATGTCATTCCATGAGTATTACATTAAAAATGGACAAAACTAGTTTAGGATAGTAGCAGGGTAAAGGTCAAAACAGTGCTCTATGGAGATAACTGATTGAAGAGAGGTACAATGAACCTACTAGATGCTGGAAATATTCATATGTTGGTCTGATGGTGGTTACAAGGTGTTTACATGTATAAAAAGTCATTAAGCTATAACACTTAAAGCATGAGCACTTTATTATATGTTACATTTCAATAACACACTTAGAAATGCAAATGGAATAAGCAAGTTAGCAAAAAGACAAAGATCTTCACGTTAGATTTTAAAAACCCAATTCTATGTTCTTTAAAAGAGACACTTCTCATGAAACACAGAAAAGTCAAATGTAAAAGAGTGAAAAAAGATGTAGACCATGCAAGCAGTAGCTACAAGAAAGCTGATATAGCTATATTATGACTCAAAGTATACTTAAGAAAATAGGAATATTTCATAATGGCAAAGGGATTCTACAATGAAATCTAAAGAAGATATACAAAGGAATTACAAAGAAAATATAAAAATCATGGACTTGTATGTGCATAATAACACATCTTCAACAGAGAGATGTAAAAATCATAAATTTTTGTGAGCACAATTTCACATCTTCAAATATATAACACACAAATTGATGTAACTTAAAGCAGAAATAGACAAATCTATAACTAGTTGGAGATATGAATACATTTCTCAAAGTAACTCAGAAAATGTGGAAAGTCAATGATTATATAAAGATATAAACAGCACAACAGATGAAGTTGACCTAATCGACATATATAGAACATCATTTGCAAAAACTGCAGTAAACACACTATATTTAAGAGCTCAGAACATTTTCCAGAAGAGACCATATGTTGAGTGATGAAGCAAGTTTCAACACATTTTTCAGATGAAATAACACAGGAGAGATCCTGTCACCAAAATGGAAATAAACTAGAAACCAATAACAGATACATATCCACAAATCCTCAAAAGTTTGAAAATTAAGCAACACCTAATAACAGGTGGGTCAAAAAATTATAGTGGAAAGCTGAAACTATTCAAAACGTAGGATTCAGCTATATTAGTTTTCAGTGGGAAGATTGTAGGTTTAAATGTATGAATTAAAATCAAAAAAGTTGAACATCAATGACCTAATCTTCCTGTTCCAACAGCTAGTAAAACAAAGTAACCTAAAGAAAGTAGAAAAAAGAGACCAAGAGTGTTGGCTCACACCTGTAACCCCAGTACTTTGGAAGGCCTAAGTGGGAGGATTGTTTGATATCTGGTGTGGTCTCAAACATTAAGCAGTTAGCCAGGCATGGTGACATGAGCCTGTAGTCCTAGTTACTCTGGAGGCTGAAGCAAGAGGATCACTTGAGCCCAGGACAGCCTGGGTGACAGAGTGAGACTCTGCCTAAAAAAAAGCAAAGAAAGGAAATGATAACAAGAACAGAACTCACTGCGATAGAAAAAAATTAAAAGTCAGAATTCAGTACTTTGGGGAAAAAAATGGATAAAATCATAGCAAGGCAGATCAAATTTAAAAGGCACAAATCATTAATAATAGAAATAAATGGAAGATATGTCTACAGATTCTATAGACATTAAGATAGTAAAGGAAATTATAAAAATATATTTCAACAAATATACTTTAGATTAAATGAACATTAAAAAATCACCAGTTACCAATACTAGCATTGGAAGAAA
Organism: Carlito syrichta; assembly: GCF_000164805.1. Classification (NCBI taxonomy): domain Eukaryota; kingdom Metazoa; phylum Chordata; class Mammalia; order Primates; family Tarsiidae; genus Carlito; species Carlito syrichta. Next base: position 581,574 of record NW_007258431.1, read on the forward strand.
TGGAACATATGAGTGGCCATCTCTCTTAAAGAAAGTGAATATGTTATTAAAATTATTCCCACAGAGGAAACTCCAGGCACAGATGGTTTATTAGAAAAATTCTATCAGATATTGAAGGAAGAAATGATACCATTATAAAGTGTATTCTTTCAAAATATAGATGAAATGATATATTTCCCAAGTCTTTTTATGAAGTCAGCATTATCCTGATACCAAAACTAGGCAAAGATATAATAATAATAATATATTATACATAATATAATAATAATAATAAAACAATGGATTGTTACTCTTTATTAACATACATGTAAAAAATCCTTAATAAAATATCAGCAAGTTGAATCTAGCAGCATATTAAAAGTATAACATATTTTGGTAGAGTAACACTTATCTCATGAATGTAAGATGAGTTTAACATTTGAAAATCAACGTAATTTGCTATATTAATGGAATAAATTTTATATATATATATATATATATTTGGAAAGTAGGATTTATGAGAGGACAGAAAAACTCTCACAGTGGGAGAGAACCCAGGAGGTTGCCCCTAAGGGGGCTGCCCCTAAGAATATCTTTTAATCAAAAGACAAGATTAAAGATAAAGAGTAAAAGAGCCAGTTGCAGACTGGGAGAAAATATGGATTAAAAGATATTCTTAGGATGCTATCTACGTCATTACTCATTAGAGAACTATACGGCTACAAGGAAATACATTTACTTTAGCCCCTTCCCAATCAGAATGGCTATTTTTTTCCATTTTTATTTTAGATTCGGGGGTACACGTGCATGTTTGTTACATGGACACATTGTGTAGTGGTGGGGATTGGATCTCAGGCGGCGCATTCCCCAGATAGTGAACATTGTACCCAATAGGCAATGTCTGAAATTTAGCCCTTAATCCCCGCTTCCTCCCCAATTGGTGTCCCCAGTGTCTATTATTTCCATCTTTGTGGCCATTTAGCTCCCATATATGAGTGAGAATATACAGTGTTTGGTCTTCTCTTTCTGAGTCAGTTCACTTAGGATGATGATCTCAAGCTCCATCCATGTTACTGCAAATGTCATGGTTTCATTCTTTTTTATGGCTGCGTAACATTTCATTTCTGGAGATTTTTCAAAGAACTAAAAATTTAATTATCATTTGATCCAGCAATCTGTTGTTCTTTGACTTTCTAATAATAGCTCAGAACAGCTAAATTTTAAAATGCTGACAATACTAAGTTGCAGGGGGCCAGGCCCTGCAGAGAGATTTAGGGAGTCCCTTGGGAGGTGTGGCGGCGTCGGTGATTATTCTGGAGAAATAAAGAGAAAGAAAGAGAGAGAGAGAGACGGGGGGAGAAAGAAAGAGACTGGACTCTGTCTAGTGCAGAAGCCGATTCTGTAGGAGGGCTAGATATTAAAAGAAAGAAAGATGGAGGGATAGATATAAAGAAAAAGAAAGAGAAAGAAAGAAAATGGGGACAACTGTTCAACGGATTGAGCAGAAGCCGTTTAATGGAAGTTACAGAGGATATTTATCCCCAAATTTTACACAAACAGTCTCACAAGTCTTTCACATGAACACAAAGCCAGGTGGATGAGGGGCATCCCCCACCCACTGGGCATTTCCTCAAGCATGAGGAAGGGCAATCCCAACTAAATCACAAAATTTTTACATGAACATAAAACCAGGTGGGTGAGGGGCGTCCCCCACCCACCAGGTGTTTCCTCAAGCATGAGGAAGGGCAATCCCAAAATTATCTCACTGTTCCTCATGCTTGGTTAATATTCCTCAAAAGCAATACAACAATTCTAATACCATAATATTCTAATAATCAATAACTTTTAAAACTTATGCATACACAACACCTAGTGACCAACTTAAATCCTAATTCTTTTCTATTTTATGCTAATTCTACCTACACTATAGAGACTCTTAATTATAGCCCAAACCAGTTCCTAAGGAATGTGACCCAGTCAAAAGATCACGTTGGGCCGTTTCTGGGAACAATTGATTACAATCTCTTAACAAAATGGCTGTTCTAAAATCCTATAAATCTATTTTAACTTCTATAAAAGTTTCTAATTCCTAATCCTAATATATAAAGCTGATCATCAGCAATAAAGCTTTTAAAAATAAAACCCAAATATAAACTGTAAGTTGTAGCAAAGTCAAAACCACAATAATAGAAAATGGGAGCAATGAAATTTTTTAAGTTAGCTGTATTCTTATTAAACCTCAAAATATCATGTTTGATCATGCTTGAACTAACATAATTCACTGACGTAGCATAACCTATTCTACAATACTTTCTATGAATAAAATAAATTCAATTTCTATCATAAGTAGAAAAAAACCTATACTAATTATAGCTAAAAACCAGTTTAAAAGAATGCAGCCCAGTCCAAAGTACGTGCTGGGTCCTTAGGAATGCGGCCCAGCCCAAAGTTCATGCTGAGCCATTTCTGGTAACCCTAAATAGTTATCTATATTATTAAAGTTGAAACAGCACTTTACATGCATACACTAATTCTACAAATATACTTTTAAATCTTATAAAGAAGCTCGTATCGTATATAAGGCTCCCGAATGTGACCTGAGTTTAAGCCATAATTGATTAAAAGGTCAAAACCACAGTCTGTGAGAAACAGGAACAATGGATCCCTAGAGTTAGCCATACCTGTCATACTCTCAAAGTTTCAAGCTTAGATAATCAAATTCCCTGCTACTGAGACGTGCCAAACAGCAAAAAAGGGAAAAGGGAATGGGCCATCAGCTCCTGAACTCATCCTAGTGATCTCAGGGTCTGCAGCCTGCCTGGATCCCTAACGCTCAGGCAGGCTTCCACAGCCGGCTCCCAACACTAAGTGTTACTCTGACTATGGAACAACGTAAATTCTGATACATTGCTGGAAGGAGTATAGATTTGGTGCAACCACATTGGATTATACTTTAGTTATACAGATGTATAACTGGGTAAAACTTGTCAAAGTGTACATGTGAAATGTGTATACATTTCAATGTATATAAGCTACATCTCAATAAATAAGAAAAATATCAGAAAAATGAGAAAAGGTTTGAGATTATAGGATACATTTGAACACAAAATGTGTATTTGATTCTATAAAATAATTGTATTAATTTTACAGGTATGATAACAGTATTATAGTCATGTTTTGCTAAAAGTTCATGTCTTTTAGATATGCACCCTGACAATTTTGTGAATAAAATAAGATGATGTATGGAATTTAGTTTAAGTGGAAGGGGGTTGATGGGGGTAGTACCAATGAAACAAGATTAACTACGTGCTAATAACAGAAACTGGGCAATGGATAAAAGTAATTTCATTGTACTATATATCTCTACTTTTCATTTGACTGAACTTTCCCATAATGCAAAAGGGGGAAAAAAACACCCCCCTCCCTTTAAAAGCACATAGGTTTTGTGGTCATACAGAGTTCCTCTCCCAATTAGCTGTGTGGCTATAGAAAAATTGCCTAACCTCTCTGATCCTCAGTTATACTCACTTTTAAATAGCAATTTATACACCCTGCCTCACAGAAGTCAGGAGGATTAGATAAAATTTTGCTGTTAAGCACTCAGCATAATGCCTAGCTAGCATATAGCAGGTGCTCAGTGCTTACTGATTCCCTTCCCTTTCCTTCCTCTCTTCCTTCCTTCTTCCCTTCCTTCCTTCCTTCCTTCCTTCTTTCCTTCCTTCCTTCCTTCCTCCCTCAATACATTCCCTAATCCCTTGATCAGCATAAATGGCATTTGCTTTTGGTCTTTTGTTTCCTAGGAATAGTATTTTCTAAAAGACACACCAACACACTCCCACACCTAAAAACTTTAGAAGACCTGGTGAGTTGGGGGAGAAATATTTCATATTGGCATACTCCTGCAGGGGTGGGGGCGATGTTCTTACATCTCACAAAGCCTTGGATGGTGTAGTTGTCTAAAATATGCTTACTGGCTAAGGGAGTGGGTGGGTGAACACTGGATCAGCTTTTGTTGGGTTTCCCCAAATTTGGAGGAGGTGATGGTAGAGGGGGTTGTGTATATAACACTTCTCCTTCCCTTTCCTCCACTGGCACCAGAGCCTGCCTGACTCAGACTCCAAGTACATAAGGTTCCTCCTTGGTATCTCCAATTTCACATCGTATCACTACCATTGGCAGCAGCTACAATTTATGGCATCATGATTAAAAACTTGAACATTGTCTCTGCCACTAACTGACTCATAAACTACTTAACCTTTCAGAGTCACTTTAACTTGTCTTCAAAATGGGGATGCGGCAGAGTGGCTGTGAGAATCAAATTTTTTTAAGTGCTTGTAAAGTTCTTAGCACAGTCTGGCATGTGGTAAGTAGTAAATAGTGCCTTTTGATGCTATTACAGTTGGGCTTGTCCACCAGAGTCTTTACATATATTATCACTAACGTTCTATGCTCCTCAGCTCCACCGGCCTCACCAGTCACCCAATTGTCCTAAGTGCCTGCCTACTATAGCACTAACCCCTGGTCAGTCTCACTACCCCTCTTCACCCCTTCAAAGTTAACTGCCCAATGTCCTCTATCCTAGCTCATTACCTCTTGTTGTCCACCAGGTGGCACCAGAGAATATGAGAAACCATGAGCTCTATTAGAAACTTCCTGGAGATATTTAAATTCTAAGAGGCGGGGCTTCCTGGACAACCAAACAAAACTTTCTTATGGGAAGAGAATTTTTGTTGTTGTTGTTGTTGTTGTTGTTGTTGTTGTTTAAGGCTTGCCCCAAACCACCCTGCATGGGCTATCCTAGCCCAGCAGTCAGGTTACAGCCTTGGCCATACTCTCATTCATATGCTTCCACTTTGTCACACCTTCCTTCCCAGTTCTTGGACCAGGAGGCCTTTCTTTTAAGAAAAAGTATCCCCCAACACACTTTTAAAAGGCTCAATAAATCCTCTTAATTCCTTTTGCTGGGAAACAGTTGCTCTACCTGCACTTCTAACCATCTTTCCCTGTTTCCCCAAAGCCATTCACGGATACTTTCTGGAAGATGTCTCATTGAGAACATGTCTATGAGGCTGAGCTGTGAAGAAAGGAAGATTAGTCTGCCATGATTGGCTAGGTTTACAAGACACTTTGACTCTAGAATCCTCAAAATTCTAGACTTTAAACTTTTTATCTTATACACCAAAACATTATTGGAATAAAACGTTACCCACAGGCAAGGCAGATCATTAGTGAGGCTCTGGGTGGAGGGAGAGAATGAAGACAAGTAAATAAACTGAAAAAAGGAGTGTATGCGAGTGCTTAATATGCTTCAGTTTTTACAACTGTAAAATGGGAATATAATATGAGATTATTACAAGGAATATGCTTGTAACATGCTTGTAAACAGCACCTGGCATGTAGCAAGCGCTATCTTTAATTTATGTAGTTTAGTGCCACACTTATTTGCAGTACTTGGTCACACTGAAGCCCTCCAGTAAAGGTGCTTTATTTAGGAGGCTAACCCTCTCTTGGCTCTCAGTCACTTCAGTCTCTAGGTTCCTACTTATCCTGAATTCATTCTGGCGCACAACGGATCTGCAACATCCTCCTCCAAGATGTCCTTGTTGATTACTCCCCACTTTCAGCCAAAATCAATAAGCAGCAAGGGAGGCTGGTGTCAAATCAGTAGAGGGATATCTTGAAGAGCCAACATGTGGCATATTTGGGGGACCAACCCACTGGTTCAAGGTAGGTGTCAAAGCGAGCAATTTTTAGCACCAAGAAGAGAGCTAAGGCCTTCTCCTTAATCGAATTTCCCCCCTTCCTTCCTAGCAGTAGTTCTAGCCATTGGACCCTGAAGGCTTCCCAGGCTTGCCTGAGTGATTCTCTACCACACTGTATCATCACACAATTTTCTGTGACTTGACGCTTGTTTATTTCTAGGAGGATGAGAAACGTAACATGTTCAAAGTCATAAGTGCCAATCATCATTTTACAGAAAAAGCTTCAACCCACAGAGAGGAGGAGACACTTAAAGTCACAATGCTAGTGTGTTTGTTTCTTCCAAAGACTCTAGCCTCCTTCAGGGCTGGGACCATGATTTCTCTTTGACTAGTATTTATTTTTGCACAGCATCTTATATGGTGGAAGGCCCATGAGTAGCACCCCACCTCAGGTTTTCCTGGAACAAAGGATCCATTGTCCTTCCAGTCCTGAATGTCAACTGAGGACCAGATTGTGAACACAGATGTGCATGACAGGCTGCCCCACAGGTCTGAAGCACGCTGAGCACTGTCAAACCTACCTTTACCCCACGTCTGTTGTCTGCAAACCCTTCTACATTTTAGCCTTCCCAGTCCTATAAAATCCTTCTCAAGGAGTGAGGTTGTAAACCACAACCAAAACTCCTGGTCCTTGTAGTCCTTTAGGAGTTGGCCCCTCCCCACCCCATCTCTATTTACTAACAAGAACTCAGAGCATTTGCACTATGAAATTCTGGGGTGGGGGTGGGGGACACCATTATGGAAGTCATTATCCTTGGAAATCTATGTGAATAGCGCCCTCTGCTGCACAACTCCAGAAATGCAACATGACTGGTGTTCCTTCATGTGCTCTCTATGTCCATCCACAGGCTACTTCCTTCTCCTGGAATGTACTATTTTCCTCCTCTTCACCTATTTAAACCCTCTCCAACCACTGAGGTTCTGCTCAACTCCTAACTCCTCCATGAAGCTTCCTCTGATCTCTCCAGCCCAAGTTGACTTCTTCCTTGTATGAGCACCTGGCATGTAGCAAGTGCTATCTTTAACTTATATCATTGTAGTATTACACTTATCTTATTACTAGTAGTCCTTGGAAATGCTGTTGGCCCTCCAGAGTGCTTTAAGTGGTTAATCCTTTTCTGGCTCACAAACACTTCAGTCTCCAGGTTCCTGACTGCTTCTTTTTTTTTTTTTTTTTTTTTTTTGAGGTGGAGTCTCACTCTGTCACCCAGACTGAAGTGCAGTGGCTGCTCCCGGCCACTGCAGGTTCGACCTGCTGGGCTCCGGCGATCCTTCTGCTTCAGCCTTCCAAGTAGCTGGAATACAGGCGTGCGCTACCACACCCGGCTAATTTTTGATTCATTGTAGAGATGAGGTCTCGCCAAGTTACCCAGGTGGGTCTCGAACCCACGGGCTCAGGCTACACATGCTTTCTTAATTAGGATAGATATCTTCAGAGACAATACTATAATTTTTAGAGAAGTTCCACATTATTATATCAATAGTGAATTTCTGACAGAGGCAAAACTGAGCATCATAGTATACAAATAGAAAGACCATACTTTTGGACAACAGAAATTCACTAAGGATGCACAAGTAATTTGAAAGTTCTTAAGCCTCGTCCTCACACTCCTCCTTGAACATCCCCTGTTCATCAACCGTGGCATCCTGGTACTGCTTGTACTTGTACACCACCTCTTTCATGTTGTTCTCTGCCTTGGTGAACTCCATCTCATCCATGCCCCTGCCTGTGTTCCAGTACAGATAGACCTTCCGCCGGAACATGACCGTGAACTGCTCCGAGATGCGCTTGAACAACTCCTGGATGGCAGTGCAGTTACCAATGAAGGTGGAGCATCCCAGCATTTAACATGTTTAAATGTTCTCTAGTTTCTTCATGTGCTTTAGTCTCCTCTCCTTAATTGTGAGTACTAGAGAAAAGAGGACATATCTTAGATTTCGCCTAGCATAATGATTAAATATAAATATTGCTACAAGAACAATAAGAGCTACTATTTATTGATGACTTATGATGTGTCAGGCACATCAAACGAGACACTTTAGAGAAATATATATCATTTAATACTCACAGCAACCTCTTGAGGCAATTACTACTATTATTCATTTTTCAAAATTAGTCAACTGAGGTTAACAGAGACAAGTTGACTTGCCTAAGCCTAGAATTGAAGCACTCACTAGCAGCCTTTAAACCATGATTCCTTTGTTTCTTTAAATCTGGTCTGTACAAACAACTTGCATTAGAATTACCTCAGGTGCAAATAACAAATAAAACTGTTGTATACCACCCCAACTGAACTGAATCAGAATCTCTGAGCGTGGGACCCAGGAATATTGTGATTTTACACAGATATTTGACAGTAGACTAAAGTTTGAGAACCAATGTACTATACTTAACATATATTTGCTAACTGACATGGACTCATGCATAAAAATGCATACCCATGCATACACATAAACAAAGCATGCCCATCGAGACATAATATTTGACATCAGAGTAGTCCTTATGGATCAGTGAGGGAATGTTTCCATAGTGTCTGCTTATCCAGCCAAATCATCACATCAAGAAATCCATATAATGAATTCCACATGTCTGCCCCCATAGGAAAAATGGGGATGAAAATACCTTAGCCTCACTGGATCCTGGCAAGGGAGGGTGGGTAGCTGGCTTCCCAGACTCACAGCCCACCATTATTTCCCCACTGTCTATGAGTCTGTCCACCAGCCAATACACCAATTTGAACTGCCATAAGTCAATTTCAAATGAAAGTGAAGATACAAAGGAAGCTCAAGGTATATCAAAATTCTTGCTTGGCTAATTCTTAGCTGTGTAGATTTGAACAAGCAACTTCATCTCTCCTGCTTCTGTTTTTTATCTATAAAACTGAGGTGATAACAAAAGTACACATTTCACAAGGTTGTTATGAAGATTAAATTAGCCAATATGTAGAAAGAGCTTGAATTCTAAGCCCTAGAACAAGAACTTGGCAACTTGGACTTGATATTAGTAAAGCAGTAGCCATAGTAGTAGTAACCAGGTTTTGAGCTTAGCATCTAGACCCTGTTTGCACTGGATTACAAATGGGTCTTTAAGTGGAGGACATTGGAGAGTTTGTCAATGTGCTATAGGGGAATATGTTTTTTGGATCTGAATCTAGGATGGAAGAAAAACATTAAGATATTTTTCTTAGCACTTTCTCCTCTATCAGACTGATTTAACTAATCATTATTTATTTAATAATATGAAGTTTTACTGCAAAAGCATTCAGTGTTCCCATTCTCTGGGCTTGCCAAATGCTGCCAGGCATGGGATAAAGTGAGGAAAGTGGCATCAGAATGAGACAAGGAGGAGAGGATGTTTACATTCATGTAGTTCATCAAATTTTGGGATATTTTTGTCCACTATTTCTTCAGATAGTCTAAAATTCTGAAATTCAGAAAACATAATCCATCTTTCTTGATTGTAGTATATAAACTCCCTGGGAGAACATGTGGATGCCAGGTATAATGTAGATAAACCAAGCCAAGAGCAGACAAGGAAAAATGGAAGGTTGGCTGAACATTCCCTTGGAAATACTGTTGGCAAGACAGGTCTTTGGGCATGAACAAATATATGGAGGTCTACCTCAGTGGTCATCTACCTTTTTTTCTGCCTTCATACTGTTTCTATAGTAGATATAACTTTGCCTTAAGTAACCTACAACTCTCCACTCAAAGTGATGAGTAGGAACCTGGAGACTGAAGTGACTGAGAACCAGGAAAGGGTTAGCCTCCTAAATAAAGTACCTTGTCTAGAAGGCTTCAGTGTGACCAAGTACTGCAAATAAGTGTGGTACTAAACTGCATTTACTAGCTGTGTGACCCTTTCAAGTCTCTTACTTAGCTGACCTAATTTCCTCATCTGTATAAATGGGGATCATAGCACTTATGTGGAAATGTCAAGAAGCCTCAGTAGGAGAGTGTAAGTGAAAACAAATGTGCAGTCCACAGATATTTATTGAGAATATAGGAAGTGTGGAATGACGGAGATCAGTGTAGCCTGGGGGAAAGTGGAGAATACTTTAGAAAGGGTGCTCAGGAAAGCCCATTGCTGGCACAATGAACATGATGGAAAAGTTTAACAAATGGAAGTTTCCATCCTTTGCAAATTTTTCCAACTTGCACCAATCCTGCCCAGACAACTTATAACAATTTCTCTCCTTCAAGAAGCAGGTATCTACTTCCCTGGGGTACCAGCTCTCTACTCACTAATTCTTTCTTTTCCACTCAATCTCATGTGCTTGGTCTATCCCTATTAAGCATAAAATTCTGAGATACCAAGGACATTGCTGGTCTTGATTCAGTAACCAGCCTCTCTCCGTGGCTTCTTCCCTGCATCATGCCTATTATTTCACTTGTAGGAATCCACTTTTTAAAATCTTTTTAAATGGCAACTTTATTGAGATAGAGTTAACAACTAGTGCTACCACTTACCACAGTCTGAGCAGCAGGTTCCTTAAGCCTGGTCACAAACAAAGCTGCTAAAACTGAATGCAGGTCCTGTGTTTAACCCTGACTGTTAACGAACCACCTAACATAAAACATAGCCTGAGCTCTTAACTCTGGACTTGGAGACTTAACCCTAATTCCAGACCAAGCCCTTAACCTCGGCCATAGATGAAGACCTTAATTCTATCCATACACTGAGTCACTTTCTGGCCATGTTCCAAGGTCTCAGTGCTGATTAAACTGAGTCCCAAAGCCCAGTCACATACTGATTCCACACGGAGTCTCTAACCTTGATATCCCATTGAACACTAACTATGGTCACTGAATGAATCCTTACTTTATGATACAGGGATCCAATCTAACACCAGACATAGTCCCCAACTCTGTCCCCAGGATGAGTCTCTAAACTAAGCTACAGACTGTGACCTAACTCTGAGATGTACTTAACATCCTACACTGACCACAAAATGACTGTTCAGCATAGATACTGAGCTCTAACAGTGACCACAGACTGAGGCTCTCACTTGGTTACAACCTGAGATCTGATCTTGGAAACCAACCCAGCTACAATTTCCACAGACTTAGCACTAACCAGAAAATGACCCCAACACTGGCAACAGAATGACTACTAAACTTGACCTCATAAAGGAACGAAAACATATACAGAGACCAAACTCCAAATTTGGTCCAAGACTGTGTATTAATTGTAGCCAAGAAGTGAAATCAAATCTACAAAACTTGGGGATATTCTGACTATAGTATATGCTTTAATCATGCTCATAGACAGAACCCTGAACGTGGCCACAGACTAAGCCTTAACCATGTTCAAAGCCCAAGTTCTAAACCTGGCCAGAGACTGAGTTCATAAATCTGACCGTGAACTAATTCACAGAACCTTGGATAGACTGAGACCCATCACTGGCCACTGATTTGATCCTATACCTTACAGCCTCTAACTGGTTACAGACTGTTTCCCCAATTCTAGCCACAGACTGAATTCCTAATGCTCATCACAGACTGAGTTTATAAGCCTAACCTCCAATCTGAGCTTTCAACCTGAAAGTAACTCTAATCCCTCCAAATGGCTAATGACTGACCCTGAATCTTTGAAATAGACTGAACCAGCACTGAGCAAAGAATGAACCTAAACCTTGAACATGAATTAAGGACAATCTAAGCAAAGAAAAAACAAATGCAGTTTTCATGTTCTTAGCTTGAAACCTAGCAAGAGATTTAACTCTAACCCTGAGCACAAATTCAACTCACCACAGAACAAGATCTGAGCCCTATTACTGGTCATATTCTGAACAATGACTTGGGATGAAGACTGTAAATCCTGCCCACAGCCTGAGACCTAAAGACCAAGCTCTAAGCTTGTATAAAAAGTGATTCCTACTACTATGAAGCAAAAACACACGAAAAAAGACAAAACAAAATGCTCTTCATGTTATTAGATTTAACAACAGGTTGAGACTAGGTATTAAACTTTGCCATAGAATGAGTCTTAAGCCCATAAACAAAGTTCGTTATTTTGGTAGCCACGAGTCCTAGTACTCATTGGAGGCTGTGCAATCAATCTGACAAGAGACCTAGTCCTAAGTTGGGGATAGATGTACCCCTGATACTGAGACAGTATGATAACTAACAATTAGCACAGACTGAACTCTACTACTGGTACCGAAATGCCTGGTACACTAGCCAGAGTCTAAGTCTCAGACTGACAACAGGAAATGAACACTCTGAACTCAGACCCTGACAACATCCTGATCCTTAAACCCTGATTACAGCTTTATCCTCTAAACCTGAACTCAAGCTGGATTCTATGTGTTGCCATTCTCACCCTAACCCTACCTATAGGTTGATATGTACCATCAACAGCCAATCTAAAAAGCCTGATTACACTTTTAGCTCTAAAAGCTTTACCCTGGCCATTGGTAACGTCTAAACTCTAGTATAAGTTTAATCAGGCCGGGTTTGGTGGCTCAGCCTGTAATCTCAGCACTTTGGGAGACCAAGGCAAGTGGATTACCTGAGCCTGCGGGTTTGAGACCAGTCCGGGCAACTTGGCGAGATCTCGTCTCTACAATAAATAAAAATATATTAGCCGGGTGTGGTAGCACACACATGTAGTTCTGGTTACCTGGAAGGCTGAGGCAGAAGGATCGCTGGAGCCCAGCAGGTTGATGCTGGGGTGGCCATGAGTGTGTCACTGCACTCCAGCCTGGGTGACAGAGTGAGACTCCATCTCAAAAAAAAAAAAAAAAAGTTTAATCAGATAGCACCACCACTAGCACTCAGTGAACACAAATGCTACATAAAGTCAAAGTGGGACCACTAACTTCAGACTCAACTCTGATAGTGGCCAAATTAAAATGCCTAACACAGGTCACTGACTGAGCCCTATTCTGGCCACAGAATGAGGCCCAACACTAGCCACTGTGACTTAGCTCCACAGACCCTTCCTGGTATGAGCTATGGTTCAACAGACCCTGACACTGGCTAAAGTCAGAAATCACACCTTGAACCTACTCTGGCCAAATAGGCATGCAAAATCCTTGTCATAGCTGAAATCCTGGCTACAAACTATACTGTAATTGTTGTCCACAAACTATACTATAATCGTTGTCTCTGGCTTGAGACAAGGCTTTAGGGTACATCACAGGTAATGACCTAACATGGAAACAGACTGAATATTAGACATTGACTGTGCTTTACCATTGACCACAGACTGAGGCTTAATTATTGGACCAAAGATAAACACAAATTGAAACTTAATCTGATGAAAAACTGCACATAAATACTGTTCATATTCTTAGTTTTTCCCTAGGCAACAAAATCAACACAAACACTAATCCCAAGTAGAGCCATGATCTTGGCCTTTATTGACTCTCAGGCCTAGAAGTAAAAGCAATTCCAACACTAACCAAAAACCAAATTCAAACCTTGAGCTGAGCCCTAATGCTGGCTATGGCTTAAGTCTTATCCACAGATTAAGACTTAACAGTGGTCTTAGAATGATGCCTCTTCCTATGTACAGACTAAATCCTAATACTGGTCAGAATTTGAACCCAAATCTTGTACATTGACTTCACAGTGAGGTATGATCCAGGCTACTCTGGACTAACAGCAGCCTCAGAGTGAACTTTAATGCTGTTCAGAGACGCACTCTAATCCATACCATGGTTTGAACCACAGCTATAACTCTGGGGCCTAACACTGATACCAGGCTGAGCCCTAAGCTTGGATGATGGTCCTCTAACTGTGGATCCACACTGACCTGTAAACATAGCTACAGACTTACTAAGCCTTAACCTAAACAAAAATTGAAGCCTAACACAGTCCACATTACAAATCTGAACTCTAGCTATGCCCTGAGCTCTACATTGGCTCTAGTTACAGCTCTAACACTGGCGTACAAGTTAGTCTCTGAACCCAGACAGACTGTTTGACCCTAGGCCACTACTTCACAAATTCATCTACTCATACAATAGATCAAAAAGTATCACCTTTGTATATACACATAAGCACAAATATATGTGTGTATACATATTCTAATGAACTGTACAGAAATATTACTTGCCACAGCTATGTATTTTAATTATTTATCTAGTTTCTTGATGGTTTCTCTCTACTAGAATATAACCACTAAAGGGAAGGGATATTGTGTGGGGGGGGGGTGGGTTGCACTTCTCCATTCTCAGCATTTGGAATCATACCTGGCACATTACATGTGCTCAATAAAGACTTGCTAAATGAGTGAATGAGTAATTCTGTGTTAATCTCCTATCCTTCTGTTACTTGTTCTCTCTGTGCTATATTTCAGTAATTCTACTTTGTTTTCTCTTTCTATTTAGTCATTCCTTCTCAGCTTTGTTTGAAGGCATCTCTTCCTCTAGCTGCTACTTAAATATGATTATTTTTAAGAATTCCATATTTAATCTTTATCTTTTAAAAAAATCATTATTATAAATATCTCTAAATGAAATTTAATTCATTTTCACTTATTTGTCATCTCATACATCTACATACTCATATCTCCCAAATATTTAGTTCCAATCAAGACCTCTCTCCTGAGCTTCAGACCCACACTTCTCAACAGCCTGCCAGGCATCTCTGCCCAAATGTTCCATCAATTCCTCAAATTTTAAATATCCAGAACCAATTTCTTCCTATCCTTCACAAAACTTGCCACTCTTTCTTGGTTCCCTATCTCAGTGAATGGTACTACCATACACTCAGTCTACCAAGTCAGAACTTGGGAGTCCTCCAATTCCCTCACTTCCCTCACATCTACCAACTTTATCTGATCATGCCATTTCCTTGCATAAAATGCTTTTATGATTTTCTACTGCTTTCAGATTAAATTTTGAACTCACTGATATGATCATCTATTCCTGCCTGATCTAGTCTTTGCACGATGGAACACTTTTGTTGTTGTTGTTGATTCCTGTACTCTCTCGTGCCCTTATGCCTTTGTACATGCTCTTTATAGAATATGGTTGACCTCCTGCCACAAATCTAACAAATATTTTGCTGGTTCTTCAAGTCTCATCCTCAAGCATGGTCTCCTACAGAAGTCTCGTCCTCAAGCATGGTCTCCTCCAGAAGTCTTTTACAAAGCAGTTTGCTGAATAAATGGTTGAACTGGTTAAATCATCTTCCTCCTTCACTTCTCTTTTAAATGACCTTAGCAAAATGTAATTCATCCTTTCCCCCTTCATTCCATTTGTGAATAAAAAAGTTATCCTTCTCAGGAAAGTGGTAGTATGTCAATGATCCATGAAGCTATAAGGATTCAACTCTAATAAAAAAAAATCAAAAGTTAGAAGTGCAATTAGCCCTAACAAACAATCATTTGCTCCCAACTATGTGTTTTATCCACCTCTTGTAATATATTTTTACTCAAAGATAGTTTTTAAAAAAAGACATATGCAGTTATTTGCTATTACTTAAGTTGTACAATCTGTCCTCAACCACTGAAATAAAGCAGAGTATGTGGCCACTGTTTTTCATGGCAACGATGTAGCTTCATTTATGGGTTAAATAGGCTTCTTCTGGGCTGATCTAGGCCACATTTATGCAGTTATTTGCTATTACTTAAGTTGTACAATCTGTCCTCAACCACTGAAATAAAGCAGAGTATGTGGCCACTGTTTTTCATGGCAACGATGTAGCTTCATTTATGGGTTAAATAGGCTTCTTCTGGGCTGATCTAGGCCACATTTCTATGCCTATATATGACACTATTTTTAAGGGGAACAAATGATTCCCAATTAGAAACAAAATATACATTTTCCTAGACCTTTAAGGTGATTGTAATGCAGGTGGTTCACACAGAACACACTCTGACAGTTTTAAAGGAGCATATTCCCCTTTCAATTAAAATTCTAAACGTATTAGAGAATAATTAATTTTTTTAAAAAACCATTCAAAACTCAATAAGAATTTCAAATCACGATAGAAAGTGCTCCTCAGAAAATGCTAATGGCTTAACCAACGTTAAAATACATCTGGAGCTTTCGTGTGTTCCCACAAGCACAACCCTATAACCCAAGAGAGATACTGTCAGACAGTGCACTCCAAACTACAACACCCAGAATCCTCTCCTTCGTCTGAACCCCAGGGACAATCAAACGCTGCGGCGGGGGATGATTTGTGGGTACATAGAAAGTGTCTCGACTCCATCTCCCACAATCCTCTGCTTTCACTTGAGTTTCTCCGCCAGTGTCAATATTGGATCCCCCCAGGAAGAACAGCCTCCAGCGACCTCAAACTACATTTCCCATGAAGGCAAGGGCCTGGGCCTCGGGCTTCCCTGGTGACCAGTAACCAATAGGAGACGCCGCAGCGGCCACCGTATGGGTGAGAGTCCAGCCTGAGGCCGGAGTGCCGGGCCTAGGCTGGCTCACGCTTGGCGGGGATTTCGGGAGACGGTGGCGAGGCGTGGGGCGCCGCGGGGGCACCACGCGTCCGGGAGCTGCCTCGCCGGCCCAATTTTCCGCGGCTGGGTAAGGAGTAACGCTTCGGAAGCCGGGGAGCTGGAGGTCAGAGAGGCAGAAAGCACGAGTGGTGGTGGCTGGGGACTGTGAAGCTGAGGGGGCCAAGGGAGGAGGGTGCTTCCGGGGCCGCTGTCCTCTGAGTCTAACTCCGCCCAGCTCCGCCTCTGCCGGGGAGGGGGTGTTGGGACTGGGAGTCGGGGGTGGGCTTTTGAGCTCTCCGCGCCAGTTCCCTGGAGTCTCGGGAACGCGCTCTTTTTTTCTCCAATCCGCCCGCTCTTTTTCGTTCACTCCGCTGCCCCCGCTCTGTTCCTCCTCCGAGGTCTGAAGTTAGGGGTTCGCGTCCAGGGTCTTGCATATCAGGTTTAGGCACACACCCCCATCCTTAAGCACACACTCCCCTTTTCCCTGGGGGCGTGGGAATTCCTTGCCACGTCCGGGGCGTGACTTTTTGTCACATTTTTCTCTGTCCCCTTGATGGTGGGGTAAAGATCGTCATCTCTTAACTGGCCCCTCTGTCACCCGTCCCTTCCCGGACCAGGTCTTTGGAGTGGAAAGAATTTTCCTTCAGTTTCTAGCAGGGATGTCAGCAGAAGAAGAAAGAAATCTTGCTTTTGAGAAATGTGTGTTTAAGGGTTCTGGTGAGAGTAGAAGGCAAGTTGAACCTGTTATAAAAACTGAGAGCTTCCGGGGTTTCCAGCAAAGTCTGATAGCCCTAATGTTGACAAACGTTTAGAGGGCACACCAACTACAGAATAAAGTAGACCATGTGAAACAGACTGTATTAATTACTGTATTATTACAAACGCGTGCAAAAAGTGCTATGGGGTTCAGTGGAAGGGCATACTGCTGGGGAAGGGGGGGTTGATCTATGTACATTCAAGCCTACCCCAGGAAGTGCTGAAGTCTTGAAGCCCTCATCTGTCTTTAAGTCTTTGTGAAGAAGGTAGATTTTAATTTGGGCTCCAACAGAGTAAAGGGGATTTGAAGTGGGCGAAGAGGAGGGAGAAAATGCTTCCCAATGCTGGAATTGGAGTTGGAGCAGGGTAGACAGAAGAGGGAGCACTCCGTAACAGGTGGGGTTGCCTGATTGGAGTAAAAGGTGTCAGCGGGATATTCTGGAAAATAAATAGGGTTGAAGTTTGGGGTCATAATAACATGATGCTTTGAGACATCCACATAGTTTGGATCTTTATTATCTTTATCAAATAAAATTCAAGGCAAAAAATTAAGATTGGATGATTTTTCTTTTCATCCTAGGGGGACCTGATTTGAGATCAATTCTTGGAGAAAACAAAGAAGTGTGGTGGTATGTTCCAGATGTGAGTTTAATTTAAATCCAAGAAGAAGTTTGTCTTACATATTCTTTGTTGCCATTCTTAGCTACATTTTATAGCCTAGTGACATCAATTTATTTCCTTAGGAAATGCATTTGCTCTCCCTGTGCATCTTATTATCTGAATTTTAGTCATTTCATTAGGTGACAATAACGACTGCTATTTAGCCCACATAATGTCCCACGCATCATGATAAACACTTGGTTGCATTATCTTAAGAGTGTTATGAAGTAGGTGCTATTATTTCCTTTTTTCCTAGAATAAAAGTCTAAAATGCAGAGATGTTAAACAGTGTACCTAAAGTCACTTAGATTGTAAGGAGTTGAGGTGAGATTTGAGTGTACAAATTTCTGACTTCAAAGTCCATGCTCTGTTTATCATGGTTTGCTGGTCTCAATGTTCATTTTCGTTCTTGGTTTTCCAGTTGTGATAAGAAGAGATTATTGTGAGGTATACTTCATTATCCTGGCCAAAACCCAAATGATTCACTTTGAATTTCTATGTCAGAATGTGTCTGCTGTAAAGTAGCTGCCAAAACCAAATTAGCTTAACTGCTATTGCAACCATAGCTAATTGTATCTGCCAAAACTATAGTCAGTATAGCTATTTCTGAATTAGATAAATCTCTTTATAAAATGTGTTATACCCCTAAGCTATTTGGATACCGACAATACTTTCAATTTTTTAAAAATTAGCTTTTTAAAAATGTTACATGGCACACTAGATGTCTTTCATGACCTCCACCCATGTGAGGGGTTGGAGATGCAACAAAATAGGAATTCTCCCTAGGTTTAGTTGGGGAGATTGATGCCCACAATTCAGAGATACTATAGTGTGTAGTATAACAGAGACAGGTACAAAGTCCTATGCAGTGATGGAGGAAGGAGTGACTAGCTGTTAAGGAGAGTCAGAGCGAAGACTTCTATGAGAAGGTGACATGACAGGTCTTGAATAATAATGAGTTTGCCAGACTGTGAAGAGTGGAAGGGAGGCTTTCCAAATGGAGGGATCAGTTTGTGAAAAACATATGACTGTATAGGAGCCAGGCATGTTCATTCAATGTGGAGGAATTCAGCATGACTGGGATGCAGATTGGAGAAAGGAAGGTATAATGGTAGGAGGGGAGTCTGGAAAGAGAGATTGGGGCTAATTTGTGAAGAACCTTGACTGCAATGCTAAGAAGTTGGGAAGTGCCACATAGGCCAATGGTTCTCAAAATGTAGGGTATCTGCCAGTGGTGGTGATGTCGTTGTGCTCCCACAAACATTTTAAAGTTTACTAGCTACATATTTGAATGTGTCTTATAAAAAATAACACTGAATTAGATCATCACATCTAAGGTTACTTAGGCTTTTGCTTAGTAAAAATAGAAAGTCAACCAGTTTTAAGTTAAAGACAAATATTAAGTAAATAATAGTATACATGTGTGAATATGGTAGAAATCACTGAGTAACACACAAATGATTGAAATTCGAGAAATGCTGCTTGTAGACAATAAAAAAGTTAAATGCCTTAGAAGAAGAGTACTATGATTAGATTTTTACTTTTGGATGACGACAGAGGGAAGGATACAGTGGAGGTGGATATGACTAGATAGGAGCCTGGCGCTCTGTTCCACAGAGAGATGATAAAGATCTGAGAATGGTGACACACAGCAGGAGGCACAGATTTGAAAAATGTTTAGGAGGTAGAATTAGGACTTGGTAGATGTGGATATTATTTTATCAATGTCGCCAGGATTGTTTTAAAAGTCTGTATGTGCCTCTTGACTGTTTTTCTTTATATTCTGTGGTCAGCATAATATTTCCAAAACATGCTATGTTTTATGTGCATTAAGGTTGTTGTTACTGTTCAAGAGTGGGTTTGGATTACATGCAAGCATCCTTTCTGCCTTACAGTGACCTTGAGAGCAGGGGCACAAATATTCAAGGCACTGGTAAAGAATATCACTTTGACCTGTGACCTTTAGCCTTGGCCTTCAAGACTCAGCTCCGATATCAACACCCTTGTGAAGCCTTTCCAACACCCCCCACTCCCACATACATGAATGTATGTACACACAAAGCAATGTTAGGCCTCTGACTTCCACAGGGCCCTGTATTTACCTCTCTTCTGGTCAGTATCACTCAATAGTGTGTCAGTCTGTGGACGTTTTCTGCCTCCCCCACTAGACTGTGAGCTTCCTGGGGGCAGGGACTAGGTTTCATTTATCTCCATACCCATAGCATCCAGAATGGCACCTGGCACATGGTAGACACCTAGTCAGTAGTCATTGGATGAAAAGAATGGATCAACAGATTTGCATGTATTTTACTGGGAACCTTGGTAGCACAGAGTGTTAAATGCTATGAAAAGACTAGCTGTTTGCTACATTGGCCATTTTTGCTGAATAAAGCAGTGATGAAAGTGCCCATAATTTCAATAGAGATTTTATTTTTTTCCACTCTTCCCAAGTTATCTTACCTTTTTCTTTCTCACCATTTACCTACCCAGACACCTGTTCTTGGTCCTGCCCTTTGCTTTGCTCCTCTTAACAGAGTTCACATTGCCTCGTCTCTGATACTTTGTCAGGAAACATCCCTGCTCTCTACCTACCTAAGTCCAGTTGTTTTTATCCTTGACATCACTCTCAAATTCATCTCCTCCTACTCATATACACTGCTCGTGGGACTGTAATTTGATACAGCCTTGCGAGAGAGTAATTTGTCAATAGCTGTGAATAATTTTAAAATCGAATATAGCTTTTCCTTCTTTTAAAATTTTTTTTTCTTTATTTTAAAGATGTGAGGTAGAATTCAGGGTTAGGCATACAAATGTTCATTATGCTGGTACCCTTGTTGATGAGGTATGCCTCTCCCTCCCCTGGCAGTTTCCATCAACAGCCAATCCCACCCCCCTTCCCCTGGCAATTTCCCACTACTGCCCATCCCTTTCTTATCGTATTATGATAATTTGAACATAGCTTTTCTTTCTACCTGCCACTTCAACTTTGAAGGCATTATACTTAGAAAACAATCATGATGTTTCAAAAAAATTAACTCCCAGGATGTCTATCCCAGAGTTGTTTATGATAATAGCAAAAAGGGAAGAAATTAGCATCTTAAATGTCTAATACTAAGGGTTTGAATGAATTCAACTGTGATACATCTATAGAATGTATGGCTAAGTAGCCATGTAAATTGATGTTACCAAAGAATATTTAAAATGTGGAAAATTGTTTATGATATACTAGGACAAAATTCAGGTCATAAAACTGTCAGTACAGAGTGGCAGATCCTAGTTTTAATATATACACGTCACACATACACACACACGCATCTGTGTAGGCATACACAGGGAAAAATCATGTCATGTTAAACTCAAAAAAATATTAATAGGGACTTGCTATAAATAGTAAGGTTACATATGACTTCTATTTTTAACCTTTTGTATATTTTTATTTTCTAATCTATAAGGATAAATTTGTTAATTTTTAAAAAGTTATTTTAAAAAGTTTTCCCTGTAAACACCCCTATTACCATTACCTTAGTTTAGAGCACACTACCCCATTCCCAACACATGTGCATCACTTGTAGTCTGGATTACTACTGCCTCCAGCCTGTCTCCTTTCCAGTCCACTTTCCACCAATGCTGACAGAATGATTTTTATAAATCAAAAATCTGAAGCTATCCAGCATCTATATAAAATAGTTCAAAGGCTGTCCATTGGCCTCAGGATAATATCCAAACTTCTTAGACTGGCTGATAAAACCTTTAAAAATCAGCTCCCTGCCGGGCTCAGTGGCTCAGCCTGTAATCCCGCGCCTTTGGGAAGCTGAGGTGAGTGGATTGCCTGAGCCCGCGGGTTTGAGACCCGCCTGGGCAGCGAGACCTCATCTCTACAATAAATCAAAAAATCAGCTGGGCATGGTAGCGCATGCCTGTAATTCTGGCTACTTGGAAGGCTGAGGAGGAAGGATCGCCGGAGCCCAGCAGGTCGAGGCTGCGGTGGCCGGGAGCGGCCACTGCACTCCAGTCTGGGCGACAGAGTGAGACTCCAACTCACAAAAAAAAAAAAAAATCAGCTCCCTGCTTACCTCTCCAGCTTCAGTTTTTCCTTCTATGATTTACTTTTTCTTGGGGTCGTAGACCAGTGCCAGGGACATAATAGGTGTTTAATTAATGTTATCCAAATGTTGGTGTGGATTGTATGGATTAACTGTTGTGTGCCAGGCAATCTACTGGTGTTTTATTTAATCCTCAGAGCCAAAATATTAAACGTACACAACAGTTCTTCCTATTTTACAAATGAGGAAAACTATTTTAAATAATAAAAGTAAGAAGAAAGGTTATCATAATAAAGAGCATTTTTTTAATGAATAAAAATGAAAACCCCCTGCCATAACTCAGTTCTTTTCATTTTTCTGCAACCTCTGCTGGTCTTTGTCAGTAAGAATACAGACTTTGTATATTCCCTTGGGCAAGTTACATGTGACCATAGCACAACAACAGCCCCAGACTGACATGATCTCATGACATTATGGTTCACATTGTGCTAATATACAGAACTCTTTCCTTTGTATACATAACACTTCATGCAGGAGAGACGGAATAGTTCCAATTGCTCTGTTTTTCTTTCTGTTTTGAAATTCTGTGTCTTTTGGGATGGGGATGTCGGCAGAGAGCTACGGAAAACTGTGATAGAATTGAATATACAAAAAACAATGTGTCTCATGGGAGCCGATGTCATTGGTTAATTTATTTTTTTAAATGTCATGTAGATGTATTTTCCAGCAATCTGTCCCAAGGGAAGACCTTGGTTGAATTCAACAGTTAATCCTATTTACAGAATGCAGCCCATGTGTGCACTATATTCTTGCATTGTTAAGTGATTGGAGACATATGTAGTGGATTACCATACGACATACAGTCGAGTGTATGTGGGTATCTGCTTTTCTCTATAATAACGTATCAGTGGTCATACTGTCATTCAGGATCCTGCAGTGTGTTCTTTCCATCATTTTCCTTATAAATAGTATCCATTGTGCAAAAATGGATGATCTTTAATGGACAGAGATCCTAAGCATGAATCATCTGAATAAAATGATATTACTTTGTAAGGAATTGTGACTTTTAAATACTCCAGAAAAAAAGAATCTATAGTTTTTCTCCTTTACGATCAAATAGGTAGAACACAGAAATTACAGTAGAGCTTCAGTTCATTCAGTGAATTATTGTCAGCTTACTGTGTGAAAGCACTCCATTAGGCACTGTGCTAGATACTTATAAATGCCACTTTTAATGCCTTCCAGACAGAAGGAGTGAGTGAGAGCACACACAAGAGAAAGAACATTCAAGAGCAAATGAAAGAAAGAGAAGATTTTAGCAAACAGGCCCATCATATAAATGAAAATTTATCCAGCTGAAAATTGGAATGTGTGCCAGTGGGGATTTATTTATTTATTTTCTCTCTGTGGGATATCTTGGCAAAGTGAGTTACCAGATCACTGATAAGCAAATGATCTACTTCTCTGTTTACAAAAGTATGAGAGAAGGAACAGTGACTTCTGTGCATCCAGTCCTGCACAAGCCTGCTGGTGATGTTGTGAGACTTATGATTGTGTCAGCTTTTCCAGGGTTTCTGTCTCTGCTGCAGAGATTTGGCAGACACCTCAGACAAATTTTATGTCTCTTAAATCTTCCTCAAGCTAGGCTTGGCTCTTAGATTTATATGTACAAAAAAAGTAAAGTGTTTACCAGTTTGACATTTTTGAAGATCAAAACAGACTTAGTTTTTAAGAAATCGGCATACACCTCAGTTTAGTCTACAGAAAGAGCTAATTGCTTTTTGCTATTTGTTTAAAACAGCCCAAATGTTTACTTTTTAAAGTGGCTACTGATCATATGTCTAAAGATTTATATTCCAGTTCTCAGTGTTGCTTCTTTTTTTCTTACCTACAAAGTGTAAAGTTTTGCTAGTCTTAATTTTCCTTTTTTTTTTTTTGCCTTTACTGATACATAGTATGAAATCTTGTAGCATGGGAGGCATGGTGAAATCCATTGGCAATCCAGGAGGAAAACAGATAGCTTTTATTAGCTCTGCTCCCCTCCCCTTTTTGATGCCATGTTTTTCCGTGGTCTCTTATCCACAAAATATTGTTCCTTGACATAATAACGATAGATGAGAAGAATTGAGGAGTTTTTAGTGATCACTCATTAACAAGACTGGTCCAAATGCGTCTGTAGGCAGAGCACAAATGAAAGCGTGACAGTAATTTAGAAGAGTAGAAACACTGTATAAAGAATGTCACATAAACAACATTGCTTCAGTGGTGAACTGTGAAAGGTAAGGATGGAGAAATCTCCAGTAACGGCCCTTTGCATCTGCTCCAGCTGCTCTTCGTTTTAAACCAGCAGCAACTTCCAATGAGAGTTTCCTGGGATAGAAATTATCCTACAGTAAGCCCCCCAAAGATGTTCTCCTACCATTTCTTTTTCATTGGGTCCTCAAATGTACTTCACTAGGATTACTTTGGTCATACACTATTCTAATTTTTACCTTTCAAGAGATGCTGGGTTTGAATTCAAGGGACACTTGATGTTCAAGCTCATTCATTCAGCAGACATTTGAGTACATATACAGGGGAAGACCCTATGTTAAGCGCTGGGAATATAATAATGGATTGATTGTAATCCCTTGCTTGCCCTTAAGGAACTCACAGTCTAGTGGGGGAGATAGACGTTCAAACCAATGATTATATTCCAGTGTGAAAGATGCTCAGAGAGGTATGTGCAAGGTGCTCTTGGAACATGGTGGAGGGAATTACTGCTTGGGGTGGCCAACTTACAGATCAGAATCTAACTGCTGAATCAGAGGGTAAATAGGCATGGCCTGGACTCTAATGGACAAAGAGGTGGTGGGCAAGGATTCCAGGCAGAGGGACCACAAACACATGCAAGGCAGTCACTTTTGTAAACCTGGGTAGTTCAGATAAAGGTAAGATATTGTGTGTGAACCACTGAGATCGTGAGAAAGAAAGACACCATAAGAATCTGGAAAGGTGTCCTGTGGCCAGTTGATGAAGGAAGTCGGCTTGCTAAGAAGCATGGCAGTTGTCTTATGTGCAGGAATGAGTGAGCACAAGTTTTTGTTTGTTTGTTTGTTTTGTTTTGTTTTTTAGTTGGAGTCCCATTCTGTCACCCAGGCTTGAGTGCAGTGGCAAGGTCGCAGCCACCATAATCTCGACCTGTTGGGCTCAGGTGATCCTTCTACCTCAGCCTTCTAAGTAGCTGGAACTACAGACATGCACCACTACACCCAGCTAATTTTTTTGATTTACTGTAGAGATAAGGTCTGGCCAAGTTGCCCAGGCTGGTCTTGAACCCCTGGGCTCAGGCGATCCTCTCACCTCCACCTCCCAAATTGCTGGGATTACAGGCATGAGCCACCATACCTGGCTGAGCACAGGGTTTTAAATGAACATAACTGGATTGGAGGATGGGATTCATAGGGTGGGGAATTGGAGACAGAGGAAGTCTACTTTCCAATTTGACAGTCTTTGAGAGGGTTTACCCTAAACACTATTCAGCAATGCCATCTCCATTAGGATTTCTTTCATATACAAAGATCACTTTGAACAATAGTTTCCTTCTATATACAAGACATACTTTCCTGTACTCCTTCACCTGTAACTTAGATAAATATTCACTCTTTCCAACTCAAATCAGTGATCCCAGCAGTAATTGAGGTCTGATTATCATGAAGGAAAGAAATCAGTTTTGAAGCACAGCAGCTTCATTTCAAAACCATTATATGAGACTTATTTATTGCTTGCTGAGTCAGCAGGCTGAGGCAAGTGCTGGTCAGCTCCGCTTGGGGATTGGGGGAGGGAAATAGACAGGCTGAAGAGATGTCAAGGAGTTGCTGTTTGAAAAATGGGTAGCATCCAGAATATCGTAAATCCCTCAAAACCATGTCCAGATATGGGAAGTAGATAGAAGGACCTACTTATGTCTTATATGCCTACTTTAGTAGACATATAAGAAGCGTATTAATATGAAACAAATGTATGTTGAAGGTATCTGGGCCCAAACAAATTATACTATCTAGCCAATCAATTTTAGTACATGGTTCTTTACCTGACTCAAACACAGTAAATGGCTTTCCATTATCCATAGGATGAAGTCCAAACTCTTCATTGTGGCTTTCAGTACTCTGGCTCCAACCTTTCCAATCTTTATACTTATTTCTTATGGAACTCTGCTCCAGCCAGTTACCCTTTCAGACACTGCTTTGGCTTCACCTCTCCTATACTGTGACCCCTCTCAGTATTGGGACTATGTTTTTTACCTTTATTAATCCCCCACAATACCTGGCATAGTGTCTTACATAGATATAAATATAGTTATAGGTATAGATATAGACATATAGAGATATATAGTAGGCCCCCAAGGTATATCTGTGGGTTGACTGCTATTGTTCAGCACCCTTCTGCCATTCTTTCCAAAATTTTTACTACTATTGACCTAATACCCTTTCTACTAAAAATGGCAACTGAGACACTAGGTGCAACTTTGTTCAACAAACTATCTTTTTTTTTTTTTAGTTTGAAATGCTTTTAAGTATAGAAAAATTGCAGTAATCATACAAGAGCTCTTGTATACCATTCACTAGTATTCACCAGTGTTTATCCTATTTACTTTATGATTTTTAATATAAATATGATTATTTTGTTCTAAAACATTTAAGGATGAATAAGCTATATACTTTACCACCTCTCCCTTTTCTCAACCTTTTATTATGAAAATATTCAAATATACAGAAAAGTTGGAAGAATTGTACCGTAAACACCCAGATACCTATTGTTTCTATTCTATAATGAATGTTTTATGTTTTCTTTATCACCTATCCATCCTTTTATGCATTTCAAATTAAGTTGCTGACATCAATACAGTTTTTCTAAAATTCTCATTATGCATATTATTAACTAGATGAACAAACTATTTTGTGCTCTGAAACTGACCACATTATCCAATTATAACTGCATTTACTGTGTTGTTGCCAAAGCTCTAGTCTACCTGTGTGCCTTAGATCTGTTTGGCCATGAAGCACATGTCTCTTTCATTAACTTTTGGATGCCCCTCTATTTCACCTAGTGCCTTGCCAGGTACACATTCCATGGATACCACTTGATGCTGATGAGCAGAGACAGAGCTAGAACCAGGGGAAGAAACACAATAAAACCAGAATGAACTGGGGGAGAAGGGGAGAATGGAATATATGAGAAGAGGGCTGCGTGTGAATGGGAGAGAAGACAGGGCTTGAAGAATAGAGGGCAGAAGGACGTATCAGCCCACCTTATACTTCCAGCAATACTTCTATCTGCTGCTTCCCAGCCCTCTCTTTGGAAGGATAGGTTCCAGGAGATTAGGGACTATTGCTGCTTAGCAGAGCACATGACAAGTCTCCTTGCTACTCCTTAGGAAGCACCAAATAATATATTCATGTTGCTTTATGAATATGCTAATCTACCATGAGATGCTGCTTAGTTTTGGAGAATGTAGGTGGGCCACTGAAAATGTCTTTCAAACTATATCTGCGCTATAGCCAAAGACCACTTGAGCTTAATGAATTCTAGTTTCCCTTTTCTTTATAACTTTTCATTTCTTGTGTTGCTTATGAACACAAGGATAGCTCTAATCTGGATTTATTGAGAGGTCATTTTGTGCCAAGTACTGTGCTAGATGCTATCATATCATTGACATTTTCCAACAACCTGGTGAGGTAGGTACTACTTCTTTTCCCATTTGCCATATAAGAAAATTGGAGACACCGCATGGTTAAGTACCTTTTCCATAAGCCAGAATTCAAGACATTAAATGCGTTACTCCAGAACCCAGTAGTCCTCTAACCATTATACCACACTGTCAAATGATTTTTTTAAGTCAATTGGGTATAAACGGCAAGAAAAATGACTTTCACTGTATTGTCTCAGCATGTGGTTTATTCACCAAGCAAGTCCATATGAATCACTGAGTTTAAAAAAAAAAAAATGTATGTTGCTATAGTAATGGATTCAGGTTGCTTGAGTTCAAATCCCAGTTTCATCACTTACCAGTCCAGTACTGGAAGCAAGTCTCTTAACATCAGGGAGCACCAGTTTCCTTGCCTATAAAGTGAGAATTAAAATGCCTACCATAGCATTGTATTGTGAAGACTGATTAAGAAAAGTATGCAAAAGGCCAGGTGCGCTGGCTTATGCCTATAATCCCAGTACTTTGGGAGGCCAAGGCAAGAGGATTGCTTGAACTCAGGAGTTTGACACCAGCCTGGGCAACATAGCAAGACTTGTATCTACAAAAAAATAAAAATAAAAAAATCCAGGTGTGGTGGTGCACTCCTTTGTGCCAGCTACTTGGGAGGCCGGGTCAGGAGAATCGCCTGAGTCCAGGAGGTTGAGGCTGTGGTGAGCCGTGATTTTGCTGCTGTACTCCAGCCTGGATGACAGAGTGAGATCCTGACTCAAAAAAAGAAAAGAAAATTATGCAAATGTATCATATCACATCTGGCATGCAGTAGAGGCCCAGCATATATCTAGATCACTGTTATTCCCTCCTTCTTCCTTTTATTGGACCAGACCACTCACCTGCATCTTTCACTTGAGGAAAACAAACTGTTCCTGAATCTATTTTTTGAGGAGAGACATTCTGGAAAAGAATATTAGGTTGACTATTTCTGATGCTGAACAAGGACAGTTACTAACTCTTATGTGAAGCATTTTTCAGAATAACCATTTTTCAAAACAACCCTTAGGAGAGTTGGGGTGGCTTATTTTTCTGATTTTGGGAGATTAAGGCCAAACTGTGACTTTATCTATTTTGCCACCAGAGTAAATTTCAATATTGGTATAGACTAATAGACCTGGGATGTTGACAATTCCAGGCTGGCCATTTCAAGGCAGACAAGCTGAGGCTAAGAGAGTAGAAGTGACTTGACCAAAGTCATAGCGGGGACCAAAGTCATAGTGGGGAGGTGGTGGGGAAGGGGGTAGAAATCAGAAGAACTCCATTCTCTCGACTCCTTATTCAGTGTTCATCCTACGGTTCCTTTGTGAGCTTTCAGGCAGGTGAAACCAAGCCTTGATGCATGCTCTTTGCAGGAGCTTGAACTGATTGGACTCCCAGGGTTTGGTACAAGTTTGATTGATTCAGGAAACGTGAAGCTTTGTTCTGGTTCAAATTAATTCACTAGTTTTTGTTGGTTTCAAACTGTTAGCATTTCAGTTTTGTTTGGGGGTTAGCAAATTAGTGTTGCTTCTTCCTGTTTAGGCTCATGGTGTGGTTCAAGTTCTTGGTTCTTTGAAATCTTCCATTGGGATTTTTGTTTCTGACAAAAACACTCAGAATCCAAGGTGGCTAATGACGGGAATTTACTTGAAAAGATCAGTCAGGCTTGGTGACGGTTGCTGAGGAGGAGCTTGGGTGGTTTAGGGGACCATTAGTGCTTACATTCCAGAGATTGAAATCAGTATAATGGAAACATTGCAATGGCTTTTGGGGGGTGTGTGTGTGTGTGTGTGTGTGTGTGTGTGTGTGTGTGTGTGTGTGTGTGTGTGTGTGTGTGTGTGTGTGTGTGTGTTTATCAGGATGTGCTGGTGCTTTCAATGCCATCCTTGCTAATCTGGGTTGAAACTGCTGCCTCCCACCTCTTTGCCTTTTGGGACACTCTGTCAGTCATATTCTTGATAAGATCCTCATTTTTTTGTTATGGGATAGAAGCTAACATCTTTCCTGTCCCTTTTCCCTTTACTTTACATAACCCTTCTGAGGAACTTGGGGAATATGAATTTCAAGCTTAAATTTGTGGAGGAGTTTAGTTGCAATGCCCAAAGGTAGAACAGTCTGACTGAAATACAGCCTTTGTTTCTCTCTCACCAATGTGTTTTTTAATGTCTCAGGCAAGCCTCCTTTCCCAAATCTGAAATTGGGCTGACACCTTTCTTAGTGGCCAACCATGCTGCAGGTGAGGCTGTGGTGGAGGGGGTTGCAGTGATGAGGCCTCTGGGGAATTGAATCCCACCTGCCTGGCATTCCACAAGCCAGAGGAAAGAGTTCTGGTGCTGGGGCTGTCAATACCTTTTCAAGCTATTACCTAAGTAGTTGGAAGGCTAGGATTGCAGCTGTGGTAGTAAAGGGGCTATTCTCAATACCACAAAAAGGCAAACACTTTCTAGAAGGTGAGATTATGGCTGATCTCAGCAACTATATTTCTGATTAGAAAGAAAGCTCTTTAGATTCATTTTCTCTTTTCTCCTCCCCTCCCCTTCTCTCTCCTTCTCCCCTCTCCTCTTCCCTCCCTCCCTCTCATCTCTTCTCCTCTTTCTTTTTCTATGGCTTGCTTGCTCTTAACTACCAGTGACCTAATCCTTTGTGATTCATATTATCCATTTTTCCTATAGGTTTAACATAGATTTTGGATATATATATATATTTACTGGCATTTTCAGTAGTAGCAGTGACATTTAAAGGGGCAATGAGGAAAAGTTTCTTCTCACAAGAAGTACACTGGGCACTTGTTTGAGGACACATATGGCATTGGAGGGGGCCATTGAAGCTGACATCTGATATTCTGCTATAGCCCCCCCCTTTTTTTTTTTTTTTTTTTTGGCTGCTTCAGATTTGGACAGACACACACTTGGGTAACCACCATACAGATGGAAATCAGGACATGTGGGATTTGGCTGAACCAAAGGTCCCCAAACATTGCCTGGATCATTTAGTGCCTCAGGTGTGGCCACCCCAGGACTTCATGTGCTAAAATTGTGTCCCAGCTGAAGCCAGCTGGTCACTGTATATATAGCATCAAGGCAGCTTGGAGCCTTATTCATAAAGCATGACTTTGGATTTTTACCTTGTGGGTTGAGACTTAGCTAATCAACTTGAATCCTTCCCCACACACTGGACAATGAGGATGTGCCAGGCACATAGAAAGATTTAACAGAAGGAGATGTTCATAGTCCAGTACTTTGCATTCTAGATGGGGCATAGAACTAGACCATAGGAAGAAAAAAATAGACTAACTCTCCAGAAAGGAAAGAGAGAATTAGAGGGCTCTAGTCTCTTTTAAAAACTTTTGATGTATTATTTAAAAAATTTTTTTTTCAAAATATTACCCCTCTGTGGAATTTTAAGAACAGTGACTCCTTCTAATTTTACATTTTGAAGTATTGAACAGTATTTCATGAAATCATATTGACCCTTTCTTTTTATTTGCCTTATGTGATAGAGGTGTCTCACTTCAGTCATTAGGCAATATTTGTTTCAGGGTATAGTATTAACAGTCCCATGCAGTTGTAAGCCCGTCACAATTTACAAAAGGATTTTCATGCCCGTTATTTCATTAGCTCTTCACAACAATCCTGTGAAGCAGTCAGGTAGGCACTATTATCTCCAGTTAATAAACAAGGGAACTTAGACTCAGAGGAGTTAAGTGACTTGTTCAGAGTCACACAGCTAGAGAGTTGTAGTATGGGAAGCCGAGCCCAGGTTTTCTAATACCCCAGCCCCAGTGCTCCTTCAATTATATCATGTTTCCTTCCTAAGAGACTGTTTCTCTTTTGTTCCTATTCATACTTAATTTTAAAATCAGTCTAAAAATATGCTTTAGTTTAGCAGATGAGTAAAACTAAAGCATTTACAGGTAAAGTGCCTTCGTAAGGTCATCCATCAAGTGGATCCTGCACATAGTGACTGACTTTTCACCTTGACTTTAACCAAACTATTTTTAGGTAGACATAGATTTGTTTTTCAGGGTAAAAACAAAAGTTGTGTGATCCACTGATTATAGATGTGAAAGCTGTTCTTGGGGAATGGGACAAGAGATGAAAAGTTAGCTTAAAATAATTAGCTTCTTGCCTTTTTGTTACGAGATGTCATGTTCAATAGAATTTGATTTCTTTATACTTCCTTTGTTTCCAGCCCTTTAAATATGATTCTTTGGGGAAAATTAGCAAATATTCATTCTGAATGTTGATTTCTCAGGAAAAGGGTAGCTGAAGGAAAGAGAAAGTGGAGGGGTGACTTTCCATGCCCTATAAGAGTAGGCAAGCATTATTTTGTTTGGAGCTGCGAGCTAAGATTTCTTCTAAGGCATGCAAATCGTAAAGTTCTGATTTGTCAACTGCATGCTGTTTCTTTAGGCACTGATGTATGAAATCCCGAACGAATTCTCCGATGAGCATACTGCTAATTGCTTCTCCACCTGCTCTCCAACCTCCTCCACCCCACCCCCTCCACTCCCAATTCAGCCTATAAGTGTCCGTCATTGGAGATGGATGGTGACACATGCAGTAATAGCAATTCATAAAAGCCAGTTCCAGCCCTTGTCTTCAAGGCTCCTGGATTTTCCACTGCCTGCTTTTGTGTAAGTGAAGTGGATGGAAGTGCTACTGGCATCAGAATCCACCTCCCTATGCTCCGTTGCTAAAGCTCAGTTGCTCGGCTGGAGCTGAGCTAAACAGAAGCATCGGATCTGAGCTGAATTGTGGCTGTTTTTTTTTTTCCCCTCAATGGGGGGGTGGGTTAGGGATAGTGTATAGTGAGGGTTTGAGGTGCTTTGGCTTTTCTTTTGTGGAGAGAAGAGGGTAAGGAGAAAATAACTCACAATAGGATACAACGTGGAAACAGTTCCCTGAAGAGTGTCACAATGTTCCTGGTACAATATACAGGTATAGTATGTTTTATTTTATCTGAAATTTCCCTTTTATTTTAAAGTGCACTTCTTTCTTTTATTTTACCTTCACTTCAACTGTACTGAAGGACAAATAGGGTCCTAATGAGCTAAACAAAATAGCTGCATAAAACATGCCTGCCCCCAGCTATAATGTTTGTAGCAGATTGCTTTGTAAAATCTGGGTTTTCCGTTAAATTGGTAGTCCCGATCCCTTAATTGTGCACGCTTCTCTGCTGTATTCTTGTATTGAATTTCTGAAGTCTTATGTCTGCAACTGGTAGTATGTGACATAGCCTAGAGTGTTTGCACAGAAGACACAGTGCTTTGGAAGCAAAAGGCAATTTTTAAACACTTGGTGTGTTAGGTTTCTTTTGAGTTTATTAACTCCCGTATTTGTTAATTGGTTGTATAGGTTTGGGATATAGTTAAGGGTAAGTTAACTTCAAATAGGAAACATTCCGGAACACATCTGTTCAGTAAATTTATTTTTTATTTCATTATTGAACAAAGGTTGATGAACATGATATTGTTTGTTTATTCTCTGGATAGAAAAAAAGTGTTGGCAATAGCAAGGTTAAAAATACCAACCCTAAACCATCTGTATTGTAAAAAAAAATCATTGGATCCAAAGTGTTTCTTAAGTATTCTCTTAAGCTTTCAAAAGCATACTAGTTCAGAATAATGAAGAACTTGAAGACTGATCAGGTATCGGTGAATGTTGTTTGAAAGGCTTCTTATACAGCAGTTAGACAGAAAGGACCCTTGCAAATGAAAAGCCTTGAGAAAGTTTCACTTTCTTGCTGCACAGAACAGAAGCTTAGTTCCTACAACCACATATCTTGATAAGTTTGAATATCACTTATTGTCAAGGACTTTCATCTCCATTCTTGCTTTTTTATTCTTAAAATATTGTGCCCCTGCACTTAAGAGCTAAAAGATCATGTTCTATTTTGCTGCGTGGTTTGACAGTTGATTTCGCTCCTCAATAATTGGACAGCATGCAGATGATGTGGAGAAGGGAGTGAGTGACAATATTTCAAGGTTACGTTGAAGAGCATACAGTGAACCTTAGTGCCTGGACCAACAGCTGCTGAATTGAATTGTCTGCAATTAAAGCAACAGCAGGTTTGTGTAGTCTCCCTGCAGCCTGTTTATTTGAATTTAAAGCTTCAGTTTCTTCTTTGGGTACTGGTTGGTTTGTTTTGCTAAGTGTTGGAAAGTTGTGCTTGCTGGATGTTTTCTTTATACTCCAATGCATGCTTGATTCTAGAAGAGCCATCTCTGTACATTTTCACGTGAGAAGTTGGGATTTCTCTCTTCTGGGTAAAACAGAGACTGTCTCATTTTCGCCACTACAAAATTAAATAGATTCGCATGGAAAATATTGTTGTTTTCAATAAATAGAGGCTTCTCATGGACTGGTGTTACTGGTTTCAGTTTCTGACAGTGAAAAATACTGGCCTTTATTATGCTACTGTAATTACTATATCTGGGAAAAACTTTGCTAATAAAAATGCTTACATTTTTAAAAATGGTGACATCATCTCCTTGCCGTCTCTCAATTCCGGAATGACCTAATGAATAATTTCTAGTCTAACTAGGTGGCTTTTATGACTGAATTTTATTTATATTCTAATAGTGAATGCATGTTTAATTTCTTAACGGTTTTACTCTATAAAAATGGTTTTACGTGATTAAAACATTATAATTGCATTATGATAGTTGGTTAGTGAATAATAGTGGATGTGATATAAAACATTTGTACAGTGATTTAATGTATACTTTCTTAGTTGTTCTCATAACAACACTGTGTAAGGTCAGTGATGATGTGGTCTTCATTTTGTAGGTAAGCAAACTGAGAGTCAGAGGAT
This sequence comes from Carlito syrichta, assembly GCF_000164805.1. NCBI lineage: Eukaryota > Metazoa > Chordata > Mammalia > Primates > Tarsiidae > Carlito > Carlito syrichta. The sequence goes on from NW_007258431.1 coordinate 615,714, forward strand.
AAGTAACTGACTCGCGGTCTCACGTCTAATAAGTGACAGAGCCTGAACTTACAGGTTATATTATTTGATTCAAAAATTTGTGCTTTTACCTCCCTTAACACTATGCTGTGTCTCAGTTGATGGGTCTAGGGTAAATTTGACTTATGCTACTTGTCAAGAAGAATACATTCAGTCATTTACTAAAAAAATAAAAAATAAAAAATATTCTTTGATAGGACTCTAGAGATTTTTTAATCCACTTATTTTTTAATCCACTTATTTTAATATGTGAATGATTTCTAGATACATTTTACAGATAGATACAAGAAACAGTAGTGTTTTAATTAATCTATACACCAATATGAATGAAAGCAGAACCTTGTGAAGTTTTGGGAAGCAAAATGTTGTCTAATTCAAAAGACGAATGTGGAATATTTTTCTTCTAAATAAGCTACCTTGTTTTTAATATTCCACTCAATGAGCTTGATGATTGTTTTCATGAAAGTGTGTGCTTTAAGATGTACTGGCCATGAATGTGACATACTATATGTTTTGAAAATTAGAGTATTTTTTTCAGGATCAACAGAAAAAAATATACAGCTGAGTTTCATGCTTTTTTTTTTTCTGTCTGCCTATATCTCTCTCTCTCTTTCTCCATATATGTATATGTATAAAATCAGCTTTCTCATCTTTTAAAATTTCCAAATGCTTTCTCAATTTTTAAATTCATTAGTTTTAAGGGAAAAAACATACTTTCTGTCCTACTAGAGGAAGGGAATATTATTTAACGTTGCATGATTATTTCAGCATATGAACTCAGATACTTGAGTAGCTCATACTAGCTCTTTGATAAAACTTTCTTTAAAACCCCTTTAGTAAACATCTCAAACAGGTCATTTTTAGATCTGAATGTATTAGAGACTACTGGAGAAATAACTGGATACGCATGCCATAGACAACTCTTCTTCAGTATTTAACAGTGAATATTTGAGAATGTTGTCAAGAAAATGAGCCAGAGATAGGGCAAGTTTTGTTATAACCTGTTTATGAAACTTTTAGAAAGATGGTGATGAATATATTGTCTCAGACACCATGTAATCAGAATTTATCCTTATCTAAGATGTTATCTTTATATTTTAACATATATTAAAGAAAAGCTATCTTTGTATTATTTCCTTCTGGCAAAAAAAGAAAAGAGGATGGCATAAAGCCCTTTCATCATTCTTTAAACTTAAATATATTTGACACTTAAAAATTCAGGAGAACATGGGGGAATAGATCAGGATTAGAGGAAGGAAAACTGGGCAAACTAGGCATTTGATTGGAAATTCCACATTAAACTTGTTTTCAGGTGGCAAATTTCCTGTGGTGTTGGAGGATCTGGCTAACACCCCTCACTCCAGTTCTTATTCTGGAAACAAGCATACTGAATATAAATGAAAAAGAACGTATTAGGGCTTTCAAATAAATTGACATTCTCTGATTGGTGAAAGAAAGAGTCTTTCATCTCCAAAATAATCACTTTCTCCCTGCCCTGTTTGAGGCCAAGATACATTAGAGGGGGTGATTTCTAAGTTCTAGTTTTTCAGGAAGCTAACGTTGAGTTGTCTGTTGGATTTTCCCCTTCAGTACACCTGTGAGTGTGTTTTAGCGAAGGAAATCACAGGTCTTATGGATTATAAGGGTTAGTATACATCAATCAGTGTGTGCTGGAGCTGGCATGCACTAGGTTACTTACAGGGATCACTAAGAATATTTACAAATTTGAAGATGTATTCATGTCTGCCTTTCCCCAAAAAGGACTTAGTATGCTCATTATGAATAATACAGTAATTAAGGCATGCTATCTATGCAGGACAGTGTACTGCAGATGTCCCTTGGGCTGCTAAACTATACCGCTTGACTTTAATAGGCCAGCACAGTTAAGTGTGTGCCCTATATATATATGTATATACACACACACACAAACACACGTGCAATATATATAGCATATGTATGAGTGTGTGTGTATATATATATACACACACACACACAATAGCGTGTGTATGTGTGTGTGTGTATACATACATACACACACAATAATAAGAATAGCTAACATTTATTGAATGCTTACTCTGTGCTAGGCCATGTTATAAATACCTTATATGCTTGAACTCATTAACCTTAACAGCCCTCATAGCCCTCCCACGAGGTAGGTAGTATTATTTCCATTTTAGGCTTAGAGAAACTGAGACACAGAGTTTAAGTAACCTGCCCACCATGTCACACAATTACTAGGTAGCAGAATTAATATTCAGTCACAGGAAGTTTGTCTTCAGAGCCCATGCTCTTAACCACTATGGACTATGCTGTATGTCTTTTTTTTTTTTTTTTTTTAATGCTATGTAGTACTTTTTTTTTTATTTTAAAGATGTGGGATACAATTCAGGGTTAGGTATACAATTGCTCATTATGCATGTACCCTTATTGATGAGGTGGGCCCCCCTTACCCCAGCAGATTCCCACTACTGCCAATTCTTTTCTTGTAGTATTACCATAATTGTTCAAGGTTCACTTATAAGTGAGAACATGTGATACTCAGTTCTTTGTTTCTGTGATAGGTCACTTGGTATTATGGATTCTAAATCCATCCAGGTTGCTGTGAAGTTCATAATTTTGTCCTTCTTTATGGCTGTGTAATATTCCTTCATGTATATGTATAACATTTTTTAGATCCAGTTCTCTTTTGATGGGCAGCATGGTTAGTTCCATGTTTTTGCTATTGTGAACAATGCTGCAATAAATATACGTTTGCAGGTATCTTTTTTATAGAGTGATTTGAGTACCTCCAGCTATATTCCCAGTAGGAGGATTGCGGGGTCGTATGGAAGGTTGATTTTTAGATCTTTTAGGAATTACCACACTATTTTGCACAGAGGCTGTACTAGTTTACACTCCCACCAACAGTGTAGAAGTGTTCCCTTTTCCCCACATCCTCTCCAGCATCTGTTGTTTTTTGAGTTATTGATGATGGCCATCCTGACTGGAGTTAGGTGGTATGTCAGTGTGGTTTTAATTTGATTTATTTGGTGACTAGTGAAACTGAGTATTTTTTCATGTATCTGTTGGCTGCTCATATGTCTGCTTTTGAGAAGTGTCTATTCATATCTTTTGCCCACTTTGTAATGGGGTTGTTTGATTTTTTCTTTTCAGCACATTTGCGTTCCTTGTAGATCCTAAATGTTAGGCCTTTGTCAGACATACAATTGGCAAATATTTTTTCCCAGTCTGTGGGCTGTCTGCCCACTCTCTGGATGGTTTCTTTGACTTTGTAGAAGTTTGTCAGTTTGCTGAGGTCCCACTTGTGTATCTTATCTCTTATGGCTTGGGCACTTGGGGTTTTGATCAGGAATTGGTTACCAGTTCCTATTTCAATAAGGATGTCTCCTGCATTTTCGAAGAATCTTATAGTTTGAGGTTTTACATTTAGGTCTTTGATCCATTTAGAGTTGATTTTTGTATATGGTGATAGGTAGGAGTCCTGTTTTAATCTTCTGCATGTGGTCAGCCAGTTTTCCCAGCACCATTTACTGAGTAGGTTCTCCTCTCTCCAGTGTGGTTGATGGTGGAGGCTTTGCCGAAGGTGAATTGGTTGAGAAATCGAGGTTTCGCTTCTGGAATCTCTGTCCTGTTCCATTGATCTATATGCCTGTTCTTGTACCTATACCAGGCTGTTTTGATTATTGTAGATTTACATGTGCTGTATGTCTTTAAGGGCACTTCATTGAAGAAGCAGTTTGTCCACCTTTGTGCCACCCAGAGCAAATATTCCATTGTCTGTGACTTCGAACGACCTAGAGAGTGTAGAGCTGTCTGCTCAGCAGACTGCTGAATATTTTTACTTTCATTCTGACTCCCATAGCTGGTACTCTCCATTGACGTGGGGGATCATTGCATCTCCAGCAGTTTCTAAACATTGCCACTACTCATGTTCTTTCTTCAGATTTTCAGCCTTGCTTTAAAAATCTCTTTCAGATTCTGTTGCTTCTCTCTCTATTCTCAGCTCTTTGCAACAAGAAACATTGCCAACCAGAGTGTAATTTTTCTTCCATGCAGCCAAATGACCAATCATAGCACATCTTCCCCACATTTACTGTCTCCCCACTCCACTTTATGCCTAACTATTAGAGTGTTCTTCCTGAATGCAGATGTTATCCTATCGCTTCTCTCCTCAACAATTTTTTAAAGGGCTTTGGTTTTTTTTCCAAATAGGCATTCAAGGCCATTGATGGTCTTGTCCGAGTCCCCCAGAATACCTTTGTACTCTTATCTCCCACTACACAACCTTCTCTAGACCCTATTTCCCTGCCACTGTAGACCACTTCTGGGTCAGCAGGTATACCCCAAATTTTCAGGCTTGTGTACCTTTCCCCATGCTGGTCTCCACATGTAAATTGCCATCCTTCCACATCTCCAACAACCCTTCAGCTACTCAGTATTTAAGGTTCCACTCAAATCACACCTGCAACTGTATTTAATACTTATTTTTGGTCTGTCCTTCCCCCACTAGACTTTCTTGCAGTCATAACAATATTTTACTTGTCTCTTAGCACATAGCCTAGTGCCTTGCACATAGTTAGCACTCTCATGCAATATTCAGGTCTTCAGCAGCTGTGCCACCAAAGAGGTTAGAGCTCTTCCAAAGCATGAGAGTTCCAGAAGCCAAATGACTAGAACATTTCTGCTTCGTATAAGATATTCTCGAATATTCTGTTCAAAAGGTTTGTTTCTAGTGCAACTACCTTCTTGATTTTTTCTAATATCCTTGCTCAAGTCTCCTGTACTTTGAAAGCTGCTTCTTTTGCCTTTGTGGAACGCTTTGCATTTTTATAGTGAGATAAGGGCTTCCCCATGTATACACATTAATTCTTATACATTCAAGAAAATAAATTAGTGTATGTGAAGCAATAATTGGAACTTTTGATGCATAATCACATTGTTTCTCAAAATGTGGGTTAGGAACTACAGATGACAATATTACCTAAGATATATTGATGATACAAATTTCTAGATCCCCATCCCAGACCTATTGAATCATTCTCTGGGTGATCTGCATTTAGCAAACTTCCCAGTGATTCTTCTGCACAAAAGACTTTTGAGAACTATTGCTTAAAATAAAAAATAAATAAATCCTGATCTATAGTCTCTATGAATTTTAATTACACTGTAGAAAAACTATTATTGAAATGATGTGAATTTTTTGTTCTTATATTGAAAGGTTTGGTCTTCTGGCATCTAACTTAGTGCTTTATTTTTTATTTTTTTATTTTTATTATAAAGATGTGGTATACAATTCAGGGTTAGGTATACAAACGTTGATTATGCAGGTACCCTTGTTGATGAGGTATGCCCCTCCCTCCCCTAGCAGTTTCCCACTATTACCAGTCACTTTCTTATAGTAGTATAATTGCTCAAGGTCCGCTTATGAGTGAGAACTTAGTGCTTTCTGATAGAACTTTCTGTGATGATGAACTCTTCTGTATCTTCACTGTCCAACACAGTAGCCACTAGCTACATGTGACTGTTGGGCATTGAAATGTGGCTACTGCACCTGAGGAACTGAATTTTTAAAATCCTGTTTAAATTTAATTAAATTGAGATTTAATTAAACACATGTGACTATTGAATGCAGTATTGTAAGTACAGCTCAGGTAAGTTTGTCTATTCAGGAGGAATAATTCTCTTAGGGGTCAAGATAGCTATAGTGATCATTGTATCAACAGGAAATAAAACTGGGACATTGTTTCCTTTGACATATAGGACATTGTATTTATTTTTATGGATAGCTTAAATTTTTTAAATGGCCTAAAGTGAGTTATCCTCAGAAGTGATTTAACAAATTATGGACCGGGCACAGTGGCTCATATCTGTAATCCCAGTACCTTGGGAGGCCGAGGAGAGAGGATTGCCTGAGCCCAGGGATTTGAGACCAGCCTGGGCAACCTGGTTAGACTTCGTCTCTACAATAAATAAAAAAGTTAGCTGGACATGGTGGCACGCACCTGTAATTTCAGCTACTTGGAAGGCTAAGGTGGAAGGATCCTCTGAACTCAGCAGGTTGCAGCTGTAGTGGCTGTGAGCATGCCGCTGTACTCCAGCCTGAGAGACAGAGTGAGAATCCAACTCAAAAAACAAAACAAAAATTATGATCTCAACTTAATTTAAATGAAATTTACACACTGCATTTTACACACTGCATTTCTTGTCAGTACTGTTTTCTCATCATATTGGCTTGCTGTTGAGAGGGGGCTGTTAAGTCTTGATTTCTAAGCTAGGGACAAGAGAGTTGAGTTAATCAGAAGGAAGAGCTCCTAACTTCAGTGTTTATGTCATAGGTGCTTTTTTGTTGTTGTTTTTACATTTTAGCTCCCATAGACCCTTCTACTATTTTCTTTTGGATTGTTCAGCCCCTTAGCTACTCATGACACACTACTTTTCAGCTTCCATTTCTTCCTCTGGAAACTATATGGTAAATTTGTCAGAGGAAGTATACCCTTTCAAGATGATTTCATTATTTAAAATAGCATGAGCACTTTGGCAGAATTTGATCATAAATGGACTGTAGTCTCTACACAAAGAGACATAAATCTAGATCCTTTTATGTTTTATTATTATGTGGAGTTCATCATGTGTATCAGTCATACTTGGTGGCTTTAAAAAGAACCCAGTGTCAGAATTCATAGTACTGAGGAAAAAAACCACGTGGATAGAGTAATGTCCTTGACTATTGTTATCTATGGAAACTATATGGTAAATAATTATGCCTGCTTGACCTGCCCTCTGTTGCCTAGATCCCAGTTCTTTGTACTCTGTACAATTGCTAAAATTTTAGTACATCGTGAAACTCCCTCTTTTCCCTTCCTATTCTTCACTTTCTTTGGCTCTGCTTTCTGTGTCTAATGGACAGCAGACCACTACCCCCTTTTTTTATACTATTCAGACTCACTACTGGAATCCATTGTTGTATCCAGTCTCACTGAACTGCCTAGAGGAGTTCTAAAGGGGTGTTTTTAAGTGCCACTCAGGGCCACCCTGGAACACTCTGCAAATAGGTTCTTTTGTTTTGAGGACTAAAGAGACAGTACCACAGCTACAGTTTTGAAAAATGCATACAGACAAAACCCATTTTGATCTAAAGTACATTTGTAACCTCTCGCCTGTCCTTTTCTCCAGACAACATCTACAATTTTCAATGACATTTTTACTCTGTTTGAGAAGCCAGAGATATAGTTCACTCTGATTAGGACCCTTCCTAATTTAGACCAGAGTGGAGAAGAAGGGAAATATGTTGTAAAGGTGTACTATAGAACTGTGCTAGGATATTTACATAAATTATTCCATTTAATCCTCATTAGCATTCTCAAGAAATGTTGGTTGTTTTTCTTACCCAAGGCTATATATACCACTAACTTGTCTACAGCTCTCTCCAGACTCTGAAGTCTTCATTCCTGTTGTTTTTTACTTATATATGTAGTTGTGAATGGTTGCCTTCTCACTCACACTGTCTCCCTCTGTGAGTATGGGAGTGAGAAAGAAAGGAAGGCTGAGAGAGGGAAGGAGGGAAAAGAGGGGAGCATGGAAAAGTGATCCATACTGACGTGTTCACACAAATTCCAGATCAGTAGAAAGTGGAAAAATGTAAATAAAACACTCCCTGTGTTAACTCTCTACTGAACAGGAATTGGGATGTGTTCAACTAGAGCTTCTGACTAATAGGTTGTAAAGAAAACCTTCTTTAGATTCTTTATACACTCTACTTGTCGCTACTCCCATCCCCTGCAATGTAAGAGACTGCTGGCTCTTGCTGCTAAACACAATTGGCATTTCCCCAAACCCTGCCCTTGGGTTTGGAGGTGGGACAGGAACTGCAAAGAACCACAAGCCTTATATACTCTGCTGAGTCATGAAAATTTGCCCAGCTCATTCAGTGGAAGTTGTTCAGTCTGAATTCACCTCAATTTGTGGTAGAAAAGTAAAGAACATACAATAATTGTGACAATCTATATTAGTAAGAATGATATCAATCTGCACGTAATCAGACTATTCTGGAAACTTTTGGGGGGGAAGCATGTTACATGTATCTTGGTTATAAATATTTAAGAAATAGATATAAAATAAATTTGATTCATGCTTTTATATGTCTACAGGTGACAGGGGATAGTAAACTATATTAAGAGTATGTAATATGATACAACATTTTGAAAGCCAATATGGTTTTGAGTAACTGACATGGATATGGACAAATAACTTCTTAGAGCAAAGTAGTGAGAATCCCTTTTTAATGGGTAATAAGACTATGCCCAAGTTTCCATTCTTTGGAATTGAGATGCTTGAAATGGAAAAGAACAATTGAAATGCTTAAGGAACTTAGGGAAAGTAGTTTATGAGGGTGGGACACAAAGTAAATACAATACAGACAACTTGAATAGTTCATGAATATTGGCACTCACAGCTATTTTGAGTGGTGTGAGCAATAAAGAGCACGATCTGGCAGAAAAAGGGATAAGCACAGGCAGAAATATGACCGTTGGAGAAATGAGCCTGGGCTTCCAGTAGTATCTCTTCCCCTCTCAAGTGGTGTTCCCTGAGTGCCTTACCCCCGGGCCTTGTGAGGTTTTTTTTTTTTTTTGAGTTGGAGTCTCACTCTGACGCCCAGACTGGAGTGCAGCGGCCGCTCCCGGCCACCGCAGCCTCGACCTGCTGGACTCTGGCAATCCTTCCGCCTCAGCCTTCCAAGTAGTCGGAATTACAGGCATGTACTACCACGCCCGGCTGATTTTTTGATTTATTGTAGAGATGAGGTCTTGCTGCCCAGGCGGGTCTCGAACCCACGGGCTCAGGCAATCCACTTACCTCAGCCTCCCAAAGGCGTGGGATTACAGGCTGAGCCACCGAGCCTGGCTCCTTGTGAGGCTTTTAACAAGAGAAGAAATAAATGGTCTGAGAAAAAATGGTATGAAGGAATTGAAGTGAGACGGATGTAATTGTTTTGTCAAATATTTACAGCTATTTAAAATAAAAAGACACCCCAACCAGCAGCAGACTCTCCAGAACATTTCTATTGCTGGCCTCATATCAACGACAGATGAAGCCCAAGCTGTAGCGAAGAACCTCATTCTAGCATGGAATGTGATCTAAGGCAATGCCTTTCTTGGACCTTCTCCACTGGGATTTATTACTGGAAGTAACAGAAAGGCTATGTTAGAACATTGGAACACCGTTCCAAGGCATGAACCCTGAGGTTTGGATTTATAGTAAGGCTCTGGTGTACTACCTGAAAAATGAGTACAATTTCATTTCAGATGTTTTCCATTGGAGATTTTTGACATAGACTTTTTGTGTATGCCTAAGATCTCAGTGAGCCAGGATAAGTCAGTCAGCACTACTAAGCTAGCACCTTCTATATGTGTTGCCTGTGTTTGACTAATCTAGTGAGGGAAGTACTTGAAACTGTTTAGCCATTTGTGACCCCCAGGACATTATTGATAAGCTTCTCCTTCCAGGATATTAAATTGCCCCTTGCTATTGTGAAATAGATGATGGATAAGCAGCTTTTTTCATAGTATCTGCACTTTTCTCTTTCAGCGTAGAATCATTCCCAGTAGTTTTAAAGTGGAGTAGAGGACTGCTGCCCCATGAGATTTTAAATCTAGATTATAATGGACCACCTGCCAAATGCTTTCCATTTATGATCCCAAGTTAAAGTTATTGACAGAGAGAAAAGCATTGCAAAATGGAGTGCCAGTTTCTTATGGCATTTGTGGAACTCAGCCAAAATATTTGAAACCTTTAGCCAGTGGTTCCTTATGGAGCTTTGAAAGCAACTTGTAAAAATCAAGTTACATATTCTGTATCTTGGGAAAGGACAGAAGAGGGAGGAAAGAGATAAATGACAGAGTACAGAATGATTTGTATTCATTAACTATTATCAGTATTAAGTACGTTGCAGGATGTTATTCTTACTAACATTCATGAAGTACTACTCTTAAAGCTGCAGACTAAAAAAGAACAATTCAGTAGATGGGTGTATTACTAAATGACCAGAGACAGAGTATAAATATAAATATTAGAAATGGCCTAAACCACAACATCAAATTTTATTATTTCATAGGAAATCACTATTGAGACTTATGACTCTCGTGGGAATATGTATTGTACTCATTTATTTCTGGCTAATGAGGAAATGATTAGGAATGAGAAAAAGAAGGTTTATAGATAAAAGTCCAGAAAGACTTTGTAATATATGCATTTTAATAGAATTTTAGGGTTATAAGAAATCTTAAAGTTTATCAAGTCATGTTCTTCTACCCCCTTTCCGTACATAATCTGTTACCTGTAGCTATTCCATCCTCAAGGGGTCAATCCAGTTTATGCTTGGATACTTCCAATAATTTGATGTTATCCACTATAAGGAAAGAAATTTGATATTTGAATAGCTTCAGTTGCTGAATGTTTGCATAAATAAGCCTCTCTCTCTCTCTGTCTCTGTCTCTCTCTCTCTCCCCCCCTCCTTCTCTCCCTCTCTCTCTCTCTCTCTTCAGCCTCTACCCTTTGCTCCTGCTTGTAGACATAGTACCATCTACAAAAGCTACAACATGAATTGAGGTTTCTGGAATGGAGTTCTATAGTATGGTGGCCTTGATTGTGATTACCCCTTGAGGCTTTACCAGACAGCCTCATCATGCTTTTGGAAAAATATATTTTTTAATCTTTTTTTAAGAGATGAAGGCCTCACTGTATTACCCAGACTAATCTTGAACTCCTAGCCTCAAGTGATCTTCCAGCCTTGGCTTCCCAAAATGCTAGGATTATAGGCATGAGCCACCACACCCATCCTCACTATTCCTTTTTATGGTAGCCCCACAAATGTTGGGAAAAAAAATCATCATGTATTCCCTGAGTGACTAGTTGTTTTTATTAACAGCTATATTGAGGTATGATTTACATACCATACAATTCACCCATTTTAAGTAAATAATTCAATGATTTTTAGTATGTTTACAGAGTTGTGCAACCACCAGAAATCTAATTTTAGAATATTTTTGTACCCCCAAAATAAGTAAGCCCAGATCCCTTAGCTGTTACCTCCCAATCCCCTATATTCCCTCCACCCCTGCCACACACACACACAGCTGGGCAACTACTAATCTACTATCTCTCTTTGGATTTCCCTATTCTGGACATTTCGTATGAATGGAATCATGAAATATGTGACCCTTTTCATCTGACTTCTTTCACTTAGCATAATGATTTTAAAGTCCATTTGTATTGTAGCATGAATCAGGATTTCATTCTTTTTATGGCAGGATAATAGGACATACCACATTTTGTTTAGTCATCATTGATGGGTATTTGTGTTGTTTACACTTTTTGTCTGTTGTCAATAATGCTTCTATAATCATTCACATATAAGTTTGTGTGGATATATATGTTCATTTCTTTTGAGTATATACCTAGGAATATATACCTGAGTCATAATGGTAACTCTATGTTTAACTTCTTGAGGAGGTGCCAACATTATTTTCTAAAGTGGCTGTACATTTTAGTCTTACCAGCAGTGAATAAGCGTTCTAGTTTCTCCACAATCTTGTCATCACTTACTATTGTCTGCCTTTTTATTATAGCCATCCTAATGGATGAGAAATGGTATCTTATTGTGGCTTTGCAAATATTTTCTGCCACTCTGTAGGCCATCTTTTCACTTTCATGATAATGTAATTTGTCCCAGACGTTTCTAATTTTGATGAAACCTAGTTGTCTATCTTTTTCTTTTGTTGCTTGTGTTTTGGTATCATGTATAAAAAAACATTGCCTAACTCAAGGTCCTGAAAATTTACTCATGTCTTCTAAGAGTTTAAAATTTTAGCTTTTACGTAAAGGTCTGTGATCCATTTTAATTTAATTTTGTATGACATGAGGTAAGGATCCACCTTCATTCATGTGGATATCTAGTTGTCCCACACCATTTGTTGGAAAGATTATTATTTTTTTTTCATTTCATGGTCTTGGCACCCTTGTCGAAAATCAATGGAAGGTAAATATACAGGTTTATTTCTGAACACTCAATTCTGTTCCGCTAATCTATATGTCTGTCCTTATGCCAGTACCACACTATTTTGATTACTGTAGTTTTGTAGTAATTTTTGAAATGAGGAAGTGAGAGTCCTTCAACTTTGTTCTGCTTTGTCAAGATTCTTTTGGCTATTCTGGGTCTCTTGCATTTGTATATGAATTTTAGAGTCAGTGTGTCAATTTCTGCAACAACAAAAAAAAGCCAACTTGGAATTTGAAAGAGATTGCATTGAATCTACAGAGAGTGACTGATTTTTAAAAGGCACACACCTCACTTAGAATAAGACTCCACGAGGCATGGCTCTGTACAGTTTTATTATACCCTTTCTTATCAGTAGCACCACTTCAGAACCGAAGCTTATAGCTTTTACAACTACTTTTTAGTAGCTAGTATCCCCATAGTGTAAATATGTAATATAAGACAACCAAAATGAAGTGTCCTGCTCAGTGATCCACACAACCCTTGTATTTGATTGGGGTTATGCCTAAGTGAAGAAATCAAGAACAACAAATGGAAGTAAAAAATGAGCTAAGTCAGAGGATGTTGGTTTTTTATTTGGTTTTTTTTTTCACTCAGAATTATGAGCATGCGTGTGTGTGTGTGTACATGTGTTGGTGTTAATGTCTGTGTGGGTGGGAAGTGGCTATATGTTTATCTGGATGTTTCTGTTTTAATCCTTGTGTAGATATGTGCATATGCATATATGTATAGAAGTATGTGTGTGTATTTGTTGTTTTTGTGTATATTGTTTTTGCTTTTGAACCCTAGCAAAAATGCCTTTTGATAATGGAATAGAGTGTTACAAATAAGCTTTGTGGCATTTCATCCTTTTAGCTGAGCTTGCTGAGATTTCAGAGTTACATGTGAATTTGGCCTTCCCAACTGAAAAGGGTATTATCTTTTGTTTTACTGCTTTCCTTCCTCTGTACCTCATTCCCTTGCTTGGCACTAGTTTCTGCATTTGCTCCTTGGTTACTAAGCTGCAACTCCACGTGATTTCCATGCTATGACCCACTCCCCTACACTATTGTGATTACCTGTGCTGCCAACCTTGTGATGCTGGTTTAGTGGCCTTTGCTGTTTCTTCCCACTACCAGGGAGCCAATTGTTCAACAGAACCTTTCTAATTCCCTCACAGCCTATGTCTCAGTGCCAAAAGTGTCAGATCGTGTGTTTCCCAGTTACAGATGGTACAGAGTGTTTACCATGTGGTATTCTAGGTCATGATAAATACAGCTTAGGATACCTCTTAGAGTATAGCGAATAGAAAGCCAGTCCTTAAGAATGAAGAGCATTCAGTCAAGATTTTAGAGCTTAGTCAATTGGAAAGCTAGCATTGTATGTTGCCTCTATCTTTTTAAACAAGTTCTCCTCACCTTTCTTCTGTCCTTTTTTTCCTTTCTTAATAATTGCTTCCATTAGCATGATGATCTGCCATGCAGAGGTAGATTAGGAATGAAGATAGGCAATAATTTGTAAGTATTAAGTCTAGGTGGTTGCTAAAATCAAGTAGAGAAAGAATATGCCACTGTGGGGGAAATCACAATATCAGAGGTTGGGGAGACATAGTTTGAAAAAGATTTCTTGAAGATTCTGATGTAATCTTGAGTGGGTACTACACCAGCCTGGCTTAGAATCACTGAGACAAATAAAAATGACTACTATATCACCCATGATAATTTTATTTTTTATTAACCTAAAATGGTAACTTATATCTTAATAGATGCTTTTGCCTTAACAAAGTGAAATAGCAAAACTGATGCTGAAGAAAGTAGAAACTTACTTAAGAACAACTTCTCAGATGGTTTCCAGTATTTCCAGTTAACTATATCCATCAACTGTGAGGAGCCCGATGAGGTAATGAAGTTCTTGCAAATAAGGGGAAAGACATGTGCTATCCCCAGTGATCCTGCATATCATAAGCTCTAGCAAAACATGTGGGGAGGGACCATCATTGTCTAAAATGGCCAGGGAGAAGAAAAACTCTTGGGGAGGCTTTTCCTAGCTTTCAAATACCTTTTCTACACAGTTATACTAATGACAGATTCTGTATTGGTTGATGGTCTTTTCTTTTAAGATATAAATGTCTCATGGGAAGGTTAAACCTCAATTGTATTTTAGCATTAATTACTTTAATCAAATATTCAGATCAATTCCTTTCTGAGGTTTCTGTTCCTCGGTAGCTTAGAAAGAAAGGCAGAAGGGAGGTGTGTGTATGTCCTTATTTTCTCCTTTACTTATTTGGTGGTATTATGAGGAGAGATTTTCAAAATGCTTTTGTGGTAAAGAACTCAAATGTTAGGATAGGGCAAAGGCACATAATATTGATTAATTTGATTATTTGTCCTCCACCTTTCTAAATTTCATCCAACTTACCCAACTCAAATCCTTACATCACCGAAGCCACCGCTTCTTCTACTAGCCCACATTGATTTCCCCCTTCTCTGAACTGCAACAGTATTTATTGTCTATACCACCCAATCCAGTGTTTGGGTATTATATATCCTCCTATTCTTTAGTGAGTTTATATGTGTCAAACTTACTCCCTTTATACAAGACTGGTGATGTATGTGTACTATAAATGATGTTGGGGAAGAAATAAATGAGTGTACGTTCTTTAAGACAAGAACAGTGCCTTTCTTATTCCATATTTTAGTATTCTCCATGGCATATAGAACAATATATTTGGATCTAGGGAAAAATAAACTATAACTACTGTTATAATTAAGATTTCACTCAATATTGTTATCTATCTTAAAACATACAACATTTACGGTTGGATGCTGTGATGGATATGCCTCACTCTGCCTAAATTGGTAGCATTCTTTCCCTGCTTTGCAGTAGCCTTAACTAGTGGTACTGGTCATTCCTGGTGGCCTTGGTGGTTCCTTCTTAAAATGAGTAGTGGGAGCATGTAGAAATGCCATTTGAAAGCTTCATGCATTAAAATAGGAACACTGAAGAAAAATAGTAGTTCTCTCTCCCTCCCTCTCACCCACTCCCTCTCCCTCCCTCTCGCCCCCTCTCTCCCTCTCCCTCCTACCACCCCCCATCTCCCAGATATTCAAAGATGTTTTACTGGTAAGCCCAATAGTTTTTCTTTGTTACAGTTCTGTCTTTAGAATATTCAGAAAAATGTTCATTTAGATAGAACCATCCTTTTTTTGACATAGACTCAAAAGGGCAAAATAAAAAAAGTCCTTCTAGAAAGACAGAGCAGCTTTTAATTCTCAGCAGTTGCTGGAACAGTAAAACAAGTAGCCATTGGCAGAGTGTGTATTAAAGGGATTTATATATTTAATCATTTTTCCTCTGCACTTCCTCACCCTTATACTTCTTCCTTGTAACATCAGGTAGACTACAGTGCTGACAATTGCTTCTCTTCACCCCAGTTGAAGTTTAAAATTATGAACACTGTGTAATGAAATGGTGATTTTTATTCTATCCTGGTGGCAAAATGGGATTTGCTGATGTGTAAAATGAGACAAAGATAAATAACAAACAGATGTTCTCACAAAATGTTCGTTAAATCCCTGCCTAGCAGAATATGCTAGATTACATGTGTTCAAACTCTAAATGTGTTAGAGAATAAGGAACTCTTATACCTTAATGCTCAATTTAGGAAAGACTGTATAGCTTTCTCTGTAAAAATCATAGTAATCAGTGACTTACAGTCTCTTCCTCATTTCAGGGTGACTTGTCATGACTGTTTTAAAACTATTCTTATTGATTTTGACAGTTCCAATTATCCAAACAGACATCACCTTATTGAGGAATTATGAAGTGGGTTTAAGCCTCTTGGACTATAAGGCCCCAGTTTGGAGTTATCCAACATGTGGAAGGTATGGCTTTCACTTGGATGATTTCTAAAGGACTGTCTCCTCTCAATGTGATAGTGATTTTGGAAGAGTAGAGTTGGGAATGGTGAGCAGGAACAAAACCACTCTTCCCTTGTTCCTTTGTCTCTTTTATAAAAAATGGAACTTGTAGTTCTTGATATAGTATATTGCTTACAAGGCCTACCTGCTCCTGATAAGCCCCTGTTCTGCTGTGTTAAGTGTTAGGCAGGTGTTTATTTCTGGTAAGTAATAGTATGTACTTTGTGCTCCAAAGATGGGAAAGGAATACCTGGATTTACCTAGGAAAGAAGGTAGCCAGAGAAGGTAACTCAAAGAGATGATATTTGATCTGAGTCTTAAGAGCAAAAAGCATTTCAGTCAGAGAGAATAGCATATGCAAAGACACAGAATCCTGAAAGACATGAGAAACTTTCAATGAACTCCCAGTGATTAATTTGACTTTGTGTCTCAGTTTCCTCATTTATAAAATGAACTTTGTAGTAATACCTATTTTATATTTGTTGCAACAATTAAATGAGTTAATATGTGTAATTTAAAACAGTACCTGACACATGAGAACTGGTTGATGTCTTGGCTCTTATCATTATTTTAATAACTGGAGTTTGGCATGTGGATAATAAAGTGGAATAGAAAGCCAAGTTGAAGTACACTGTGCTAAAGAATGTGGATTTTTTTTTTCTTATAAGTGATTTGGAACTAATTTGGAGTTTTCTTCTGGAGTTTCAAATATGTGAGCAAATTTGCACTTTAGAAAGACCATTCTGGTGTCCTTCTGAAAGATAATTCTGAATGGGGCGGTGGGGGCAGGGGGGATTTGTGAAAAGTGGAGACAGAGAGATCAGATATAAAGCACTTTGTGGTAGTCCAAGTAAGAGATGATGAAGGATCTAAATTAGAAGGGTGCCAATGGAAATGGAAAGAAAGGTACAAATTCAAGAAATATTTCAGGCCGGGCATATGGTGCCTCATGCCTGTAATCCCACACTTTGGGAGGCCAAGGTGGGAAGATCCCCTGAGCCCAGGAGTTTGAGACTAGCCTGGGCAACACAGTGAGACCCTATTTCTACAAAAAATTAAAAAATAAACCTGGGCATGGTGGCACATGCCTGTAGTTCTAGCTATTTGGGAGGCTGAATCTTATCAGCCCAGGAGGTCAAGGCTGTGGTAAACATTGATCATGCCACTGCACTCCAGTCTGGACAACAGAGTAAGACTTCAGTTAAAAAAAATTCAGATTTATCAGGTATCACATACTGGCAATTAACAAATGTGTTTTGTTTTGCCCACAGAGTGTTTGAATTTGAATTCCCTTAGATGGAACATACCTTCTATAATTTGACTTATAGAATTTGGCTCTGAAACTCCCTATTGTGTTGTATCACATATTGAGGTTCCTGGCTGTTCCTTTTCTGGCCCAGAAAGAAGTTTAAAGTGATCCCTGGATTTTTAGATTGATTGGCTAGATGAACAGGGGTGCCAACAGCCTAAATTGGGAATTCAGGAGTATAAACAAATTTAAAAGATGAATTATGTTTTGGGTATATTAAATGGGAGGTAGTTAGGATATCAATTAGAAATATAGGTCTGCAGGTCAGGAGATATCTGTGCTGGAGATTTAGATTTTGGAGTGCCATTAGTTTATAGGTGGTAGCTGAAACCATTTAGGTGGGTGATATAACTCATGGAGTATACTTAGAATGCTAAAAGAAGAGACCTTAGCTCAATAAGAAACGAGTGAAGTGAAAAGAGATAATGCTAAAGTAGGAAACTGTTTCAGGCACAGTATAGACCAGTGGTTCTCAAGGTTTTGTCTGTGGACCACTGGGGCTCCTCAATATTCTTACAAGGAGTCAATTTTCACAATAATCCTAAGATGTTATTTGCCTTTTTCATTGTGTTGACATTTTCACTGACAATGCAAAAAGCACTGTGGGTAAAGCTGCCGGTGCCTTGGCAAGAATCAAGGGAGTGACAGCAAATTGTACTAGTTACTTTGTGTGTAGATATACCATATTTTATTTACTTGGTTTATGAATAATGCTACTATGAAAATTTTGTATACAATTATTTGTGTAGACATATGTTCCAGTACCAAAACACTTTAGGACTGCTATAGTAGACTACTGAAAAACAAGTGAGGGGAGCATCTTACTGTGAAATAGCCTAGAATCTATAAGAAAGCTGAGATAATGAAAAAACAGCATATGGAAAAATACAACTAAATGCCAAATTGAGTGACATAAACAGACACTAAATAAGTTAAGAAAAAGTAGAATGTGGATGAAAGTGGTAAGGGATTTGTCAGAGAGACGAGCATATATAAAGGGTTTTGTAGAACAAAGGAGTGGAGAGGATGCTTTCCAAGCATGATAACCAGCATGAGCAAAGTCCCAGGGGCAAAGATAAAAGTAAGGTACTTTAGGAACTGGAAGGAGACCATCCCCGTTGGAGTAAATCATTTTCATTGGTGAGTAGCAAGAGATTAGTTGGTTAAATAGGCTAGAGCCAGATTATGGAGAGCCTTAAATGTCAAGATGAGGGATTTAGATTTTATGGGCAATGGGAAGCTATTAAATGTATGTGATTCTGGATGATGACATGATGAAAGCAATGTTTCATGAAAATTAATCTAGATGTAGCATAAAGGAGAGATTGGAAATAGAAAGACTAGAAATCAATTAAGACAGTATTATAGTCATCCATACAAGAAGTGATGAGGACCTACTTGTGGGAATGGAAAGTAAATAATGGATTTGAGAGATACTGTAATGGCACAATGAACAGAATTTGATTGATTAGAAAGAGAGAATTAATTCTGAGACTTGATGACTGAGAATGGTGATGCTATTGATGGAAAATCAAAGTGTATAGGGAAACTCATTTTAAATAGTTGATGATGACTAAGTTATTAAATTGTTGAACTTGTGGGATTACCTAATAGAAATATTATGCATAGGGAGTCACTATATGGGGGTTAGGTGAGAAGTATAAAATTGAGAGGGTACATATAGAGAGATGATCATTGGGCTTTAGGAAACGAATGTGTTTTCTGAGGAGCAAATTTTATAAATCCCAAGAATTAAGCTTTGTGATCTACAGCTATTAGGTTTTGATAGGAGGAGCCAGTGAAAAAAGCTGAAGAAACAATTGGAGATAGGAAAACATAATCATATCAGATTGCAGAAGCCAGTAGAAGACAGAGTTTCAAGAAGGACATATAAATCAGCCATATCAGATTCCACAGAGAATAGAAGATTTCATATAATGTAAGCTCTGGAAAGCTTTCTTAAAGTGATTTCTATATGTTTTGCTCAGTGATAATTTCTAAGTGTCTAGAATTGTACTTGGCGTATGGTAGGTTAGGAATCAGTAAATTAATATACTTGGCTGTTGCTTCTAAAAGTTGAAGGTACATGATATATATCTATTTGCATAATTCTACAGACCAAAACACAGGTGAACCTTCTAGACCTTTTAGGATGTGTTCTTCATCTAAGTAGAATATAGTCTTTTGCTGGTAGTGTCTGGTGCAAGCGTCATCCTGCATCAAAATGAATAACTACTTTAGAATTTAAACAGTTATAAGAAATATGCTTTTAGTTTAAACTTATTTTGGTAATGATTTATAAATTTTAGTTGCTAGTTTTTCAGAAGACTTTTATTGGTTAGGATGAAAAGACTGCCCAATTTTGTGGCTAAAGTAGTTTGTTTATTTCAGTGTGGCATGAGTAACCGTAATGGATGCAACAGGACAATAAGTGATTTTATTGGAGGAAATAGTATGGATTCCCTCATAAACTAGTTATATAGCATTTTGAGTTACATAGTGTTTTGAGCTTGGACTTTGTATTAGGTATCAACTGTACCCCAAAACTTAGCATGGTAAAACAGCAAACATTATCTCACAATTTTTGTGGGTCAAAAATCTAGAAATGGTTTTACTTGAACCCTCTGGCTCAAGGTCTCTCTTGTGAGGATGCAGTTAAGCTATCAGTTGGGCCTGTGGTCAAATCTGAAGGCTTATTTGTATGGGGGATCGACTTTCAAACTCGCTTGTGTGGTTCTTGACAAACCCTAGTCCCTTGCCACCTGGGCTTCTCCACAGCATTCATCCATGAAATGGCAGTAACAGAGACAGTGATTCAAGAAAGAGTGAGAAAGAGTGCCCAAGACACAAGTATGAGTCATTTTATTACCTAATCTCAGAAAAGACATCCCCATCACTTTGGCCATATACTTATTATTAGAAGTAAATCAATAAATTCAGACCACTTTGGAGGGGAGGAGATCATACAAGGGTTTGTGACTACCAGGAGGTATGGATCATTGGGGACCATCTTAGAAGCTACCTACCACATATTTGTTGATACCTATTTTACCTTCAAAACACAACTAGAGTCTATAATACTAAGTGACCTCTCACAGAAACAAAGATCTGAGTACCACATATTCTCACTCATATAGTGGACCTTGATCATCCAATGCACTACTATAAGAAAATGACTGACAGTGTTGGGAAACTATGGGGGGGAGATGGGACTAATGGTAGTAAACATCTGTCTGGAGACGGGGAGACACCAATTATCAGCAAGGGGGCCTGAATGAAGCATATTTGTATACCTAACCCTTGATTGTACCCCACAATATCAAAATAAAAAATATCGATTATATAAAAAAAAGAAGAAAACAAGTGGATGATAAAGAACGACAAATATATGGACTTTGCAGTAACCTGGATGGATTTGGAGTCTATCATACTCAGTGATTTATCACAGAAACAAAGAACAGAGTTCCATATGTTGTCACT